>NC_045441.1:133873116-133911176 GCF_002776525.5 Piliocolobus tephrosceles | reverse complement strand
TTTTTTTTTTTTTTTTTTTTTTTTTTTTTTTGAGATGGAGTCTCGCTCTGTGGTCCAGGCTGGAGTGCAGTGGCCGAATCTCAGCTCACTGCAAGCTCTGCCTCCCGGGTTTACACCATTCTCCTACCTCAGCCTCCCAAGTAGCTGGGACTACAGGCGCCCGCCACCTCGCCCAGCTAGTTTTTTGTATTTTTAGTAGAGACAGGGTTTCACTGTGCTAGCCAGGATGGTCTCGATCTCCTGACCTCGTGATCCGCCCGTCTCGGCCTCCCAAAATGCTGGGATTACAGGCTTGAGCCACTGCGCCCGGCTTGTACCACTGTTTTGATTTGTGCAAAGGCACCAGCTGCTTTGCCTACCATTGACTTCTGCACCACTGGTGCAACTATCCAGAGTGAAAGGATCAAATAACACCTCGTATTATGAAAGCAGTATGGGCCTTGTGGAGCATGCAGAAGGGTCTTGAAGACCCCCAGAGTTCTACAAACACCACTCTGAAAATCACTGCCTTAAAGCCAGTGAAAGCTAAGGGAGTGGGTAGATACGAAACATTGGTGAGACCCAAAATATGATCTTTATGAAAATCCCACACTGAACAATGATCAGAAGTTGCATAGACACTTTTCAAGAATCCCAAGTAGGCAAGCAAAGAAGAACTAGTTCCCAGGATTTTTCCATGCAGAATGGATACACAAAGGCTGGTTGACAGAGAGGGAAAAGGTGCCTTGAGAGGAAGCCATCGCGGCTATTTTTTCAGGTAAACTTTAGCTTAGATAATCAGAGGCCTTGGGAAAATCACATATACCTTCTCCTCCCAAATATTTTCCCATGCCCTTCAGGGCAACGTGCGATTGTATAAATAGACTTTCAAGAACAACTGAAATGTCACAAAGTTCCTAAACATTGATATGCAAAATAAAATCTAGCATGGTTCTACTAAGGGGTCTCTTCCCCAACAGGCTTGTGATTGCCTTAGCAAGGAAATGTGTCATCTGACTTCCTAAAGTGCTCCCATAGTCCCCAGCACAGGGCTGGCCCTGTAACAAGCCTTAGATAAACACTTGATCCACTGATCTGATATAATAAGAAGTCGAATTAATGTGTGCGTGGAGTGATGGAGGTGAGTGTAACTGAGCAAGAATGCTGCAGGCAGAGATATTTTATGTGAACTCCCACAAACTAAGATGCTCACTAATGATAAAATTATTTTAACTCCATTCTCTCAATGTTTTTTTTTTACGGGTTGAATATTATTCTAACAACATGTATCATCATAGGTACGCCATCCAGTTTGTCCTGTTCTGTAAACCATGCTCTAGCTGTGCATTCTCTATTCAACCTCACTGGGGCCTTGCAACCCACCTGAGCTCCAGGGCAGTGCAGGCAGGAAGGGGTTCTCAGCTTCCCTCCTGCAAGGCAGGCAAAGGCAGAGAGTTCAGAAGCTGCTGGAAGGACTGCAGAGAAGGAACACGCACACCAGTCTAATGCCTATCTGGTTCTATTATGAGGACTTAAAATCTATTCCCTAAGCATTAAGTGCTTTGGGAGCCTCTCTCAAAGCACCATTTTGCTACTGTGATATTTAAGACTCATTTCAAACTTGAGATGCACTCAGCAGTTTAATTTAGAAGACTGTGTGATGGCATTAAACACACCGCTCAAAATTTGGTGCCAAATGAAAGTCAGACAATTCATCTAAGTCTCTTGCCTCTGCAACCCCCATGCGAGGTTGCTATGACCTGAGGAAACCAAATAGCATTCCATGTAGCCTCTGTACAAGCCATCTGGACAAAGGACAGAAAGATCAGCTTTTCACCGGAGCTATGTATCATATACAAACATACATGTACCATACACACATACATGTATAATATCCTCTGATATTTTGTTTGTTTGCTTCGCTTTTGGAAAATAAACTACCATTTTAGGCCTTCCTCACTGACAAAACCAGTTCTTTTAGAGGTAGAGTTTTAGGTGCACTGGAAGTACCCTCTGCCTTCTCAAATTCCCCCTGCTCAGCTGCTCATAGGTGAGTGAAAGCTCTTTAGCCAAAGCAAATATTTTATTTAGAAAAATATATGTCTTAAAATATAGAATTGAGGCAGTGACTTGTAAACTCCTTGATACAAAAGTGTAAATAGTTCCCATAAAAAATTGCTCATTTAGGGGAGGACTGGGCTCTCAACAGCACTGGGCACCATCACACATTGTGGAGGAGAATGAAATGGCGTGAAGGGCACAAAGGAGCTCTAAAGAAAGAAAAGATCAGGCCAGGTGCCGTGGCTCATGCCTATAATCCCAGCACTTTGGAAGGCCCAGGCGGGCAGATCACTTGAGGTCAGGAGTTTGTAACCAGCCTGGTGAACATGACGAAACCCCATCTCTAATAAAAATACAAAAAATAGCAGGGCATGGTGGCGCATGCCTGTAATCCCAGCTACTTGGGAGGCTGAAGCAGGAGAATTGCTTGAACCGAGGAGGAGGAGGTTGCAGTGAGCCAAGATCACACCATTGCATGCCAGCCTGAGCAACAAGAGTGAAACTCCGTCTCAAAAATAAATAATAATAATAAAGAAAGATCAGAGCTGCTGAACACCAGCTGCACAAATTTCACAATTTTATCTATTTTGGAAGACAGAAATTTCATGAAATGGACAGCACTATACAATCCTGCCTTTTAAAATAATTTTCTTGAAGTATGTTTGCCTTGTACTAATTGCTAATTAAATAGAACTGTCCTAGTATGACAGTTACATAATTTCTTCTCATGTTCAGTTTTCAGAAAAATATACTTTAACAACTGATACTTTTTTATTTCTATAAGCAAATGGAATATTTAGATATTGGTCACTTTTCTCCAGTATGTTCTGTAGATGAACTGAAAAACCCGAATTCCCTGGTACTGCCACCAGGAAATCCATCCTTTTTGTTTTTCCTTATTTGTTTGCATTGAGAAACCAGGATTACTTCTCTCCCTTCTGTCCATTTTTCCCAACAAATCACCATCCCTGTGGATGGTGCTGTGGAGCCTCTGGGTTTTTTGCTGCAATAGACATCTCAGTTGCAGACGTCAGATGCACCTCAGGAAGTTGGTTGCAAAATCTTGGCCCAAATCAAGGATGTTATTGTTTTCTTTTCCCTGCGAATACTTCATCCTCTCTCTGCTTTCCTCTCTTCCCACGTCTCAGTAAGTCTGCCTGTATCTCTGTCTGTTTGTCTGTGTCTCTTTTAGGCTATGTGACTCATCTGCAAACTCTTAGCCCAGTGAGTTGGCAATTGTTAACCCATAATGTCTGAAATTGATTTCTTCTGTCTGAATAGTACCTCTAGAGTTTGGAGAACAGCAACAAAAGGATACAGTAATATACAAAAACATGAGTGAGCCCAGACCTATTCTAAAGAAGTTCTTTTTTATTTATAATACATATGTAAGAGAGAGTATATATTTAAAGGAATGGAATGTATTTGCATTAAATCAGAATCTGATGGCCCACCAAGATATAAAATCAAGCAAGAGCTATCACAAAGTCTGCCTTTCCAACAAGACTCCATGTTGTCCCCTCTGTTCTCATCATGGGTCTACCTAGATCCCACCATCCTGGGACTGGGTTGGGGTACCTTGACACCCCTGACCTGCCTTTCACTATCCAATGGCCCACCCCGCTACAAGGGAATCATCCTTCTGTAACTGCAATGTAAAATTTTTTAAAGAATGGCCATTTTACAAATTCTCATAGGATTATTCCATTTTGAGGAATAATTCTGGTAATATGTCAAAATGACTTTTCTGTATTTCAAATTGTCTCAAAATTTTCCCCTTTAAGCTTTTTTTTCTTACTTCCACATTTTTAGCTCTTAATTCTTCCTTATCCTTAATCTCATCTAGAATAACAGCTTCAGGCTCTCATCCCACTGGGTTTTGTCATTTTGCCTGAAATTTTTACTGCTTCTTTAGAAATGTTTTTTAGAATTTGGTTTTAGCCTTTATTTTCAATTTGATTTCTCTTATCTCAAATTTTAAATTTTAGTTTTAACGTTTAACATTCTTATTAGACCTCAACTCTCCTAATTTATAGGAACATAAGCGTTAATAAAATATTTTCATGTGTTTAGCTTTTCTCAACATTTTATGTTCTTACAAATGCTTATTTCCCCAATTGTTTCTCTTCACCCATCCTTTTAAATATCTTTTTTATAATATTTGTTGAGAACATTGTCCATTTGTGCTGAAATTGCTTAATGAGTCTAAGTCATCAAAAAATAGGAGCAGATAAATATTCCGCTCCTAGAATTGTCTTTATGATTATTTCACTAGTTTTTCCAAACAGATCTCCCAGATCTAATACTTCATAATGGTGGATATGAAAAAACAAACTTAAGACATTTAATCTATAGGTTAACCCTTAGAATATAAAGTTTTTCCAGGTATGCTTTTCTTCTTAAAAACCTCCTACCATCCAAGCCTTATGTGAAAAGATACAAATTTTGACACTTATCACCTCTGTCTCCATATACTATACTGTACCATGAGCCTGGGTGTTTTAGAAATTCAAAGCTAAGGCAAGGCTCTCCATTCACTGTCCCGGGTCGGAAATCCTAAGCAGGCAGGTGGTGATGGGACTTCTGATGGTTACTTACGATTCATAATATGGTAGAGGAACCACAGATATCTTCTACTTACAGTTGAATGCTCAATACATTTTCTGGGTTGTGTCAATTCCCTTCTCAGGGGAGTCATCCAAGAATCTCCTCAGCGTTAAAATCCATAGACTTCTTTCTCTCATTGAAAGAGTTAAGACAAAGCTTGCAATGAGAATTTTATCCAAGTTTTTCTGGGGTGGGATGTCCTATTCTTGTCAGAAATTATAATGAAGGATTTCAGGCTACAAAAATATACCAGAACCTAAAGACAGGGTAGAAATATTTTGCACTAGGGCATGCTTTTTGGTTCTAAGAAAATCTGAGATGACAACTAGATGGAGATGCTCTTCCTAAAGGAAAACTAGATATTCTTCTGAGAAAAATAGAATTTCTAAAAGACAATTTAAACAGCCCATTAGGGTATAGACAAGAATCAAATTGTTCCTAATTTTCTGCACTATATATCACTCCTGTTAAACTCCAGTATGTGGTAATATCTTATTATGGAGGTTAATTTGAATTTGGGTAATTAACAATGGTGTTGAACCATCTCTTTATGTATTTTTTGGCCATTTGGGTATGTTCTTTGATGAAGTGTGTTAAAATCTTTTGCCCACTTTTAATTGGGATTTTTTTCTCTCATCATTGAGCTATAAGGGTTTTTAATATATTCTTAATACAAGTGATTTGTTAAATACATATTTTGAAATTTTATTTTCTATTCTTTGGCCTTTCTTTTTATTTTCTTAAAAACTCAGAGAGGCTATCTGTGTGTTTTTGCTGAGATTATGCAACAAGCCAGCTTGATTCTACTTCTAGCATTATTTCCACTATGCAGCACTGAAGGCAATTTTCTCTGTAGCAACTTTACTGACTATTCAGGAAATATACCATAGATCAGGAGCTTATGGATAGGGAGCAGACTGAGGACAGGAATCTGTAATAACTCTGTTGCTTCTTAAGAAGGAATTCCTTGGCAGTTTGCTATGTGAGGAGCTTTCCAGGCTCAAGGGCTAATTGTAATCCCTTTGTTTTTAAAATAACTGATCATAGAATAAATAAATCTTACTTTCTCTTTTTTTAAAATCAGGCTTCAATATGCTAAAATATTTACTCTATATATAAACAAATGTAAGCTTTAATAGAGTGTCAAAAATGGCTTCACAAAAATGTCAATGGGTCAGTTGCTATGAATAGTTTATACATAAGCACAGAATGTTGCTGAATTAACAGAACCCCAGTCATTCAAGACCATGACAATGGTCTCAGAGTTATTCTCATCTCCACAGAAACACACATTCTACCAGAGCATCCCAAATTCATGAAGAATATTGATATATTTGTGCTGATTCATTCATGTTCTACCACCTAATCTCCCAAAGTAACTGAGTGGGTGTTTTGGAAATTTAAATCTAATTTAAATTAGAAGGAGATGCAAAGTGACCCAGACTTGTATTTAACCAAAATCTTTTGTCTAATGTATCTAACCAACTTATGTAACTGTTCTCCCTAACAACAAAACTGGTTAAAATGTTTCCTAATGATGTGAAAGAACTGTTGTTTATACACACAGCAACTAATTTATTTTAAGACAGTTTCAAAATCATTGAGAAGAACCACATCTCCTAAATAATTCACTTTAAAGAAAATGGCAACTTATTATTTACCAAGAGATTGTTATATTGCAAAGAGAAAAGATTTTGGAACACACACAGGAGTCTCCCCTCAACTGAGACAAATGTGTATTCTTTCCATTGCAAGCTTCTGACTTCCTCTAATGCCCCATAATGTTGTAAACATTTCTTTAAAAACCAGAAAATAGAACTTCCTGTTTTTCCGATGGGAACCATGGAGGGCGTAGAAGAGAAGGAGGAGGTTTCTGTTGTGCCAGAAACCCTTAAGAAAAAGAGAACAAATTTCACAGAGCGGAAGATCAAGCGCCTGAGAAAGAAGTTTACCCAAAAGATGCTTCAAAAGGCAAAAGGAGGAAGTTTATCTAAGAAAAAGTGAAGCACGATCACAAGGAATATAGGCAGACGTACAGAACTGAAATTTGGATGGCGAGGATGGCAAGAAAAGCTGGCAACTTCTATGTACCTGCTGAACCCAAACTGTCATTTGTCATCAAGATCAGAGGTATCAATGGTGTGCGCCCAAAGGTCCGAAAGGTGTTGCAGCTTCTTCGCCTTCATCAAATCTTCAATGAAAACTGTGTGAAGATCAACAAGGCTTCAATTAACATGCTGAGGATTGTCGAGTCATAGATTGCATGGCAGTACCCAAATCTAAAGTCAGTAAATGAACTAATCTACAAGCGTCATTATGGTAAAATCATTAAGAGAATTGCTTTGACAGATCATGCTTTGATTGCTCGATTTCTTGGTAAATATGGCATCATCTGCATGGAGGATTTGATCCATGAGATCTATACTGTTGGAAAATGCTTCAAAGAAGCAAATAACTTCCTGTGGTCCTTCAAACTATCTTCTCCATGAGGCGGAATAAAGAAAAAGACCATCTATTTTGTAGAAAGAGGAGATGATGGCAAGAGGGAGGACCAGATCAACAGGCTTATTAGAAGAATGAACTAAGGTGTCTACCATGATTATTTTTCTAAGATGGTTGGTTAATAAACAGTACCTGCTTTCAAACTGAACAACAACAACAAAAACCTGAAAATAAATACACCTGGAGAAGATTCCCTAACCCAAGAATGAACCAAGGATTTCTCTGAATTGTGGGCTTGGATTCTTGGCTAGTCATGTCCTTTTATCCACACTATAAGCATGTTCCCAGCTACCTAAATACAGAGGATAGTCTATCCCAGTTTTTAAAAGGGCAACTCCTTGCTTACTTTCCCCCAGATTTGCAGACTCATTAATTTATTACACAATCAAAAATGTAAGCTACGTTTCTGCCTGATACCTTTCTGGCACACTGGGCCTTCTTAGGCCTATGGGTCATTAGAATGACTTGCAGACTTTGGACATGATGAAACCTCAGATTACCACAGTTCCATTTAATTTTTATATATCAGTTTTTATAAAAGTCTAAGTTGAATAAAATAGCAATTTTCCTGACCACTTCTCCTTGTCCCATTTTCTCCTCTCTACAAGCAGCCACATTCAATTTTATTAAAGCTGATATTTTAAGAAATTTCTTTGATATCATTAAGTAACATGTTTGCTAATTCTTGATTAGTCAGTTTTAATTTTGTGAAAAGATTATCCATTATGGCAGATGAAGACAAAGCTTCATTTCTTCCCTTACCCCTCTACATTTCCTCTTTTTCATCTCCCTACTCTCCCATAGAGTTATACCATAATTTGAATTGATTGATATTCAATATTTATAGGACTACAGTAACACTATTCTCAAATGAGATATGCAATAAACCAATTGCTTTCATTCACTGTACAACTCTGTCCTGCAGTTAATCATTATATAATTGTTTAATTTTCTACGTAATTAGCACTAATTTAACCCCAAAGTTTCTCCCAATCCTGTATCTTCCCTCAGGAAACAGAGACACATAAAGTAATATCTCAATTTCATCTTCTTGAAGAAATATCTCCTGGAGACCTATGAAGAGTCCTCACATGAACCTGTTGCTTGCTATGCCTTTATCCCTCCTGGACATTCCTTTCTTCTCTCCTCTATCAGAAATAAAATAGGAAAATATTGATTTTCCTATTTTTTTAATCCCATACCTTTCTCATTCTTAGGTTACTTATTGTAATAGAGAATATTTGCCAGTATTTCCCTAAGATTGGAAGCATTCAGGGGAAATTTTTTGAGAACCTACATACCTAAGAATATCTTTATGTTTTTTGCATTCTTGGTTGATAATTGTCCTGATTATAAAACTGTAGATGGAAAATGATTTTTCCTTCAGAATTTTGTGTTCTAGCTTCTAGGATCATGGAGAACCCACATGATTCATGATTCTTTCTTTGCGGTTTTTATTTCCTCTAGAAGAGCGCTGATCAATTGAAATACAAGGTAACCTACAAATGTTAGCCACATGTGCAATTTTAAAATTTTAGTAGCATGTTTTAAAACGTTAAAAAGAAACAGGTGAAATTAATTTTAGCATTTTATTTAACCAAATATATCCAGATGTTATCGTTAAGAAGTGATCGATATAAATCATTGTAAGAAGGCATTTTACAAGCCTTTAAAATCTAGGTCTTCAAAATACAACGTGTATTTCACACCTATTGCATGTTTGTTTGGACTAGCTGCATATCAAAAGCTCCATCATCACATGTGGTTTGTGGCAACTTTATTGGACAGTGATACTCAAGAAAGATATAGGTATTTTCTTTGCTGCTAGTCTTCTAATAATTTGCCTCTATGAGGGCTGAATTTTGCCTATTTTTCTAGGCATTCAGTAAGACCATCTGCCTGACAACTCATTTGTATCAGTTCTAGGAAAATTCCTTAAATTATTGCCTTGGTAACTCTCACCTTTCTCCATTTCTATTTACTCTGTTTCTGAAACTTGCTATTCAACAGATAAGAAACTGTGCTTGCTGATCCTCTTATTTGTCCCATTTTTCCATTTATTTTTCTTAGCTTTGCTTTCTGTTTTATTTTCTAATACTTCCAGTAGATAGTTATATTTTTAACTTCAAAAAAGTATGTGTCCTGCATGTCCATGTTTAACTGCACCTGTTCTTGTTTCATGATTACAACACCTCCTTGTAGCTGAGCACATTTGTGATATTTCTAAAATTTTTTCCTCCTTATAGTCTCTGTTTCCTCCAAACTTCTTTTTTACTCTCTTCATTTTCTTACTCTCTGTTTTTTACGTAAGAGGCTTTCCTCAGATATCTGGCAACTCTTAGTTTCCTGTTCTTATTTGAAAGTGGGAAACTAATGAGTTGATTCAGTGAGTACGTGGGTTAATCCTCTCAAGGATTCATGTTATCATAAGGTCAGCTGACTGTGCCATTTCATTGGAAAACCAATGATGTTAATATTTTTAGAGCTTTGCTCTTCCATTGACCAGACTTTCCAGAGAAAGTTCTTCCATTCTCCTGTTCTAAGGATAGCAGACTGATTATTTGATGCTAGAAGCCTAGTAAGAGAAGAGGAAAAAAAGAGTATCAGCATTACATACGCCTGTGTGCACTTAATCGAAGTGCTGACAGTACAGAATCTCCATTTTCAACTGTAACTGAAGAATTCTTTTTCAGAAACCCTCTATGTTACCCACTAAAGAAAATAAACCTCTAAAATTCTGCCAGGGGCAGGGGAAGCTGCATAATTTCTTCACTCTTTAGAGGCTCTTTTACTGTGCTACATTTTGGCATGGTGCCACAAACATATGCTGAGAACTGCTGTATGAGAGAGCTCTATTAAGGGGCCATTGTGAGTTCCACTTTCATTCACTTATTAATATTACACTGTTCAGGAAATTTTTAGGCATGCTCTAGTGTTAGAGTTTGGAATCTGGAAAACTAATTTGGGCCAGAATAGTTTTCAAAGACTTTTCTTCATGAAAGTACAACATGTCTCCTGCATCCTTTGTCTAGCCACTGATAGAAACACCTACCCAACTTCAACTACTTGGTGTGAAGTCTTTGGACTTAAAGTACAAACTTGTTACCAGGTTCAGCATTCACAAAGTTGCCGCCCTCTCCCACCCCTCGCAACACCTGCCTACTTTTGAAGTATGCAGTTAGGATATACTGCCACCAGGTGGTAGATTTTGGTATCATTCCCAACTCTAAATTGCATGTTTTGAAGGAAATTCAAAGTTTATCCAATTAATGTTTCTACTCGTGCTATTTATGAAAACGTTTCAATTGAAAGCCTAAACATTTAAATATGTCATGGTAAAAACTTCACATCGATTTTTTTTCTTTGAAAAACAATTTGTAACGGAAACATGTTCTTCTCACTAGTCTTTGTTATTAAAAACAATCTAATCCTGTTTTTCTACTTCCATTATTAGCAGGATTTTATATAACACTTCTTCTAACATCTCTTGAATCTTAAATTTCAAATCAATTGGTTTTAAATATTTACATATTTAAATGTTACATATTTATTTCTCCAAGTACTTATGCTCCACGAGTATGAAAGATTTTGAAATATATCTCCATTTCCCCTAGTATTTAGTTTACACTATCTACGGAACTCCTCCAATGTATTAGTGATAGCTAAAAGATTTTTCCTATACCTCATTAAAGCAAGAGACCATGCCAGGAGCCAAACCTAGAGGAGCCAAAAGCCATTATTAGAATAAATAATTCTGCTCAATAAAAATGAGCGAAATATTGATACACACTACTTAGCCGTTGTGCATCCTACAGGCATTATGCCGTGTGGGAAAAAGAAAAGCCTCTCCCAAAGGATCCCATACTGTGTGATTCCATTACATCACATTCCTGAACTGACAAAATTATAGAGATGAAAAAATTAATAGTCGTCAGGGGTTAGGGATGGCAGGGGCGGGGGAAGAGAAGCAGGTGTGATTTAAAGGAACAGCAAGAGAGAGATCTTTGTGGTGATGGAATAGTTCCGTATTTTGACTGTGGTGGAAGTTCCATGAATACACACATGTGATGAAATGACATAGAACTACACATGTACATTGGCATAGTTTGGAGAAGTCTCCAAATCTCACACTGAAACGTGATCCCCAGTGTTGGAGGTAGAATCTAGTGGGACGTGTTTGCCTCACGGAGGTAGATTCCTCATGAATGGGTGGCCACCATCCCCATGGTAATGAGTGAGTTCTTGCTCTGTTAATTCTCTGATTGTTCATAACAGCCTGAGAAATCCTAGCTAGAGCAATCAGGCAAGAGAAAGAAATAAAAGGCAATATACCTAATGTAAATGATGAGTTAATGGGTGCAGCACACCAACATGGCACATGTATACATATGTAACAATACATATGCACATTGTGTACATGTACCCTAGAGCTTTAAAGTATAATTTTTATAAAAAGGCATCCAAGTAAGAAAAGAGGAAACCAAACTATCTTGCTTAACTGACAATATGATTTTTTACCTAGAACACCCTAAAGACTCTGCCAAAAGGCTCCTGGAACTAATAAATTACTTTAGTAAAGTTTCAGGGCACAAAACCAATGTACAAAGTCAATAGCATGTCTACACACCAGCAACATTCAAGCTGAGAGCCAAATCAAGAATGCAATCCCATTTACAAGAGCTAAAATAATAATAATAATAATAATAACATACCTAGGAATACATATAGCCAAGGAAGTGAAAGATCTCTACAAGGAGAATTACAAAACACTGCTGAAAGAAATCACAGATGACCCAAATAGAAAAACATTCCATGCTCATGGACTGGAAGAGTCAATACAGTTAAAAATGTTCGGCCATACTCTCCTAAGCAAACTACAGATTCAACACTATTCCTATCAAGCTACCAAGGTCATTTTTCACAGAACCGGAAAACAACTATTCTGAAATTCATACGGAACCAAAAGAGCCTGAATAGCCAAAGCAAGTCTAAGCAAAAAGAACAAAGCCAGAGGCATCACGTTACCTGACTTCAAACTATACTATATGGCTACAATAACCAAAGCAGCATGGAATTGCTACAAAAACAGACACATAGACCAATGAAACAGTTTAGAGAACCCAGAAATAAAGCCACACACCTACAGTGATCTGATCTTCAACAAAGTCAACAAAAATAAGCAGTGGGGAAAGGACTCCCTATCCAATACACGGTGCTGTGAGAGCTGACTATCCATCTACAGAAAAATGAAACTGAACCTCTACCTTTTACCATATACAAAAATTGACTAAAAATGGATTAAAGATTTAAATATAAGACCTCAGACTTTAAGAATCCCAAAAGAAAACCCAGGAAACACCATTCTGGATATTGACCTTGCTACAGAATTTATGATTAAGTCCTCAAAAGCAATAATAACAAAAACAAAAATTGACAAGTAGACAAGTAGAATCTAATTAAACTAAAGACCTTTTGCATAGCAAAAGAAACTATCAACAGAGTTAACAGACAACCTACAGAATGGAAAATATTTACAAATTATGCATCTGACAAAGGTCTAATATCCAGAATCTATAAGGAACTTAAACTAATCATCAACAACAAAACATTAAAAAGTGGGCAAAAGACATAAACAGATACTTCTCAAAAGAAGATATACAAGCAGCCAACAAACATATGAAAACATGTTCCACATTACTGATCATCAGAGAAACATAAAATCACAATGAGACACCATCTCATATCAGCCAGAATGGTGATTATTAAAAAGTCAAAAAACAGATGCTGGCAAGGCTGCAGAGAAAAGGGAACTCTGTACACTGTTGGTGGGAATGGAAATTAGTTCAGGCACTGTGGAAAGCAGTTTGGAGATTTCTCAAAGAACACACAATAGAACTACCATTCAGCCCAGCAATACCATTACTGGGTAAATATTCAAAAGACGATAAATGTTTTACCAAAAAGACACATGCATTTGTATGTTGTCACAGCACGATTCACAATAATAACAACATAGAATCAACCTACTGTCTATCAGTGGTGGACTGGATTTTTTAAAATGTGGTACATATACACCGCGGAATATAACACAGCCATAAAAAAGAACGGAATCATGTCCTTTGCAGCAATATGGATGCAGCTGGAGGCCATTATCCTAAACATATTAATGCAGAACAGAAAACCAAATACCACGTTATCACTTTTAAGTGGGAGTTAAATGTCAGGCACTACTCATGGACATAAAGATGGCAACAATGGATACTAGGAACTACTAGTGGAGGGTGAGAGGAAGGGAAGACAAGGGTTGAAAAATTATTTATTGGGTACTCAGTACCTGGGTGATGGGATCCGTTGTACCCCAAACCCCGGCATTACACAATATACCATGTAAAAAACCTGCACATGTACTCCTTGAATCTAAAATAAAAGTTGAAATTCTTTTTTAAAATGAGCCTGTCATCTTTTCTCTCTCGTTTTCTTTTCATGTGACATGCCAGGTTCCCTTCACCATCTGCTATGAGTGTAAACCTTCTGAGGCCCTCACCAGAAGCAGGTACTGTCACCATGCTTCTTGTATAGCCTGCAGAACCATAAGCCAAATAAACCTATTTTCCTTATAAGTATACCCAGCCTCAGGTATTCTTTTATAGTAACACAAAACAGACTGATGCACATTGTACCAACATCCGTTTCCTATTATAGTTTTGATACTGTACTATAATTATGTAAGATGGAACCATTAGGGGAAACTGAATGAAAGATACAAAGACCCACTCTGTAGTATCTTCATAATAGCCTGTAATAAAATTCCAAGACTCTAGGTGGAAATCAATATTTTTTTTCTCACCACATCATATTCTCATTACCATGGTACAGTTCATTCATACAACTTGAGAATCTACGGCCATAATCTCTATACAGATGCTCCTTGTCTTATGGTAGGATTACAGCCCAATAAACTCATCTTCAGTGAAAAATGTAAGTTGAAAACGCATTTAATATGCCTAACAAAGTGAACGTCGTAACTCAGCCTCACCTACCTCACACATGCTCAGAACACTTACACTAATCTACAATTGAGAAAAAATCACTTAACACAGAGACTATTCTATCATAAAGTTATTATTTAAAAATTTGAATTGTCTGGGCATGGGGGCTCATGTCCGTAATCCCAGCACTTTGGGAGGACAAGGCAGGTGAATCACATGAGGTCAGGAGTTCGAGTCTAGTCTGGCCAACATGGTGAAACCTCTTCTCTACTAAAAATACAAAAATTAGCCAGTTGTGGTGTCCCACACCTGTAGTCCCAGCTACTGGAGAGGCTGAGGCATGAAAACTGCTTGAACCCACAAGAGGGAGGTTGCGGTGAGCTGAGATCGCGCCACTGCACTCCAGCCTGGGTGACACAGCGAGACTCTGTCTCAAAAAAAAAATTTTTTTAATGAAAATACAAAGCACAGTTTCTCAAAATGAATGCTATTTTCACACCATCCTAAATTTAAAAATCACACATCATACTATTACAAGTTGGGGACTATCTTATTCAAATTGCATTTGAAATTTAGTTTGGGTCTAATTTCTAAATTTGTGCCTCTTTTTATATTTCTTTTCTTCTTGCTGAAATAACGTGCTTTTTTAACTGCTATTAAACTTGAATATCTGTACTCAACAATATGGCATCTTAGAATTTTGCTTTTTTCCCTTTATTACTTGTCATATGGTTTTATTACTTCTTGAAAGATGGCTTTCTTTGTTATTATTTTGGATTGGAGACTTAAGATAGTGGCAGCAGTTGTTCAGAATAACAACAACATTTTATGGAGAAGTTTGCAATCTTTATTCCACGAAGAAAAGTAATTCTGACGTTTTAATGAAAAATCTATTAATTATTACAATTATGTTGTTGTTTAAACCTGCACCACTGGAAAACAATGCGTGCTGTTCTTCCAAATCACATTTTAATGACTAACAACTTGACATTTACTAAGATTTTATTGTATTCTAAAAGCATTTAATTTTAAACATGAACTCTATCAACCGTGTATTTAATTGATAACTAAAGATATTCCCCAATGTAAAAACCATATTCTGTTTATAAATGAATGATTCTAAAACTTCAAACTTATTTTTCATAGTAATAATGTTACTTACACTTGATTCACAGATTAATCCATAAAGTCAGATTTAAACCTAGAGGAAATTTAACTATTTGCACTGCTAGAAATACTAGAAAACAATAATGTAATGTGACATTTGTCTTTAAAATACATTTTTAAAATGTTTGAACCCCTAAAATCTGAAAGAAGACATTTTCCCTGATACAATCAGGAAAACAATTGTTTTAAACCATGTGTTTGCTTGCTTGTTTGTTTCACCTCACCTTTGGCATTTTAGAGAGATGCTGGTTTATTTAGAAGCAAATGAGCAGGTTTAAAAAATCCCAGGGAAATTTCCAAGACTTCTGGGCCCTTTCTAGGTCTTTGAGTAGATGATATTGATTCTTCACTATGATTTTCTTTTTGCATAACTAAGATTCCACACTTCTTTGTTTTCCATAAAAATGTATTACCACCAGTACTGTCATGGACCTATCAGCTATGATTAAAGTCTTGTGTCAAAATCTTTCACGAAGATGTATTCAAACAACAGGTCCCTCATGTTCTCTCATCTTTGGTTCACTATCTCTCAAATTTCTTCCAGTCTTACACTTTGTTAAATTCTGGCCTCAGGCTGACCTGTAACTTGAATGGCAGTCAGGGCTTCCACCGGAGTCCTGCCTTTATGCAAGGTCACACTGCAAGACTGAAAGGTTGACTTGAATGGTTTCAGTTTGATCTCTCTGTGCCAATTATGAAATTAAAGGCTCTCAACTTAAAATGCACCCTTCAATATACGCTCTGTGATAGATGATGGAATCCCTTTAAGCTTCTCTCCTTTAAAGTGAGTACAACCTTAAGAGGGTGGAGAGGGAGACTACAGTGAAAAGGGGCTGTCCTGAGGTCCCTGACTGCAGCTTGTGAATGGACAGTACCGGTTCAAGAATATCTGTGGCACTCTATATGAGGCACAGGCCCACAGCAGTGCCTTGGCAACCTTGCAGCTCAGGCTGGCATAAGCTTTCCATGGAAACCTGTGTCCCAGAAGCCTAAGGCCTGAATTCACTCTTCAGCCCCTTCACCTCACCTGTCCTGCCTGTGCCCCCAGGGGCTTCCACCTGCCCTGCCGAGGTGGCTTTCTGCTAGCCCAGCTGCTGCAGACCAGCTTCAGCTTGGACAAACCTGGGAACTTTTCTGTGGTCCTAGGATAGAGAAGGAGACAAATAAAACAGGAAAAAAATAAAGAGGCCTGTAAACCTGAAGAAGTTAATTCTAAAAGGTGTTAATGCTGAGATCTGTATGCAAATTCATGATTCCATTCCTTTTGCTCAAAAACAAATTGCTCCGCCTAGGAAAAGAAGACTGAAAGAAGGAGAGTTGCATGGGCTGAGATGAGAGGAAGAACTCAGCTACCCAGACATTAAATCACTCCTCCAGCAGCTGGTGGAAAGGTGGGGGTTCCTCTGTTTAGGAGAGAAAACGGACAGGCCTCCACCCAGCACTGATGACTCCCTGGACTTTTGGGGACGTCTTTGAATGAACTGAAACATATATTTATTTGTAAATTTTGCTTTAATGTTCAGACTGCTTGTATATTTTGGAGGAAGCAAGCTTGGTCAAAACTGTTGGCCTCATTTAGTATTATTTATACTGCATAATGTTGATTATATATTCTAACCTCAGGGGAAGCCCAAGATGTTTTTTTTGTTGTACCTCATTTTAGTACCAGAGGAAAAAAAAAGATCTCTTATGCATCACAGAGACAATACAAAATCCTAATTAGACAACTAATTGGTCAATGATTTAAAAATACAACTAACTCCAGCTCCATAAAAAAATTCCTAAAATGCAAATTATCTTAAAAAAAAAAAAAAAGAATGATCTGCTTTAGGAAATCCTCAGTTCCCAATGCTAAAGGTGTTCAAGCAGAGAAGACAGGTAATCTGGAGAATGATAGTAAGGATACAAACCACACAGGTCTTATCAGCCCACAGGTTCCACGATTCTGAAAGTCAGGAGAATTTAAAATAATCAAAACAAAGTTAATTGAGTTCTATTTTAGTCTATAATTCCAACCTCATGTTTCTGTGGCACAGACATGGGCTCATTTCTCTTTCTGATAAGGGCAGGCCTAATTGCTCCAAAGTTGCACACAGAGTGTATGTTCAGAAATTATTAGGTGATTTGAGAAAAGCAGCACAGCAAAACCATAAACCATCAAGGAATAATGACCCCTATGTTAAGCCATTGACTTGCGAACCTGTGTCATTAATGTATTTTTCAGAGTTTATTGATAACTCAAACACCAAACTGTTTACAAACTCTGGCAACTGCATACCCTTAGAACTTCCCATTGCTGTGAAAGATGTGGTCACAGATTCAGAAGTGACTATTTAATCCACTTCTTTTTGTATCACTTATCCCTCTGTTGCTATGGGCCTGAAGCTTCCTGTTCTCCCAGTTCTTAGGCTGACATTTTATCTTTTGGTCTGTTCAAGTGTAGCAAGTTTGAATTCAATTCCACATGAAATTTAACACATGTCACCACTCTCCTAGAAACATCTTCTACTGCTCTTATAAATGTGTCCATCTACTGTCCTGAATAGGGGAGCACTAGTTCATCCCTGAATAGATGGTATTGATTCACTAAACCCGAAAGATTTTTGACCTTTTTAAAAACAGATTCCTACCACACAAGATATTTTACAAAGTGACAAGGACTTCTGTGCATTGAGATGAAATCAGTACCGTTTAAATTGACTGTATTTCCTAGGGAGACTGTGGACTACATGGCATTCAAACAGTGTATCATGTTAAATCAGAGACATTTTGAATAATTTCAGTTGTGTTTTTTCTGAAAGGAAAGGAAGTAAAGTGTAAAAAAATGTTATGCCATAAATTGAATCTAAAATCAGCAAAGGGATTAGTAACTTAAGCTGATAGTGATATAGTTTAGCTGTGAAGCTGAATAATACTCTTGAGTATGAAGGAAGAATATGCTTAAGCTAGAAAGTAATTAGACAATGAATTATCCAAATTGCTAGGTAGAAATAAGACCTAAACGTACATATGATTTAAAGTCGAGAGACCAGAATTCTATTTCTACTCCTGCCACCTGGTGAAATTTACCTTCCCTCCAATTATTTTTCAAAAATAAAATGAGTGGTTTGAATTAGAAAAATCTCTGAAGTCTTCTCTGGATTCCACAATCTATAATTAACCAGGTCAACATTGCAGTAAGTAATAATCTGTGGTGCAAATCGATCAAGCAAAGGTTCTACAAGTCATCATTGAAGAAATATCTATTAAGCAAGTATTACATAAAAAACATTGTAATAGACATTTGAAAAGCAAAGTCTATAGAAGAAAATTTCAGTTTGGCATATCTGTACAACATCCCAATAGATGTATCCTGAAGACCTGTGAAGATGCAGGTACAGAGTTTAGGAGGACAGTTGGAACTGGAGCTATGGATTTTTGAGGGACCAGCATACCCTTCTCTTTAGCCTCCTTTCTTTTGCAATCCAAACACTTTAAAATGTGTGAACAGTCACTGCTAGAGGTGAGAATCAAAGGTCATCCAGTGAGGTAACTCATAAACCTAGGGTCTCTTCTTAGAGCCATTGACTCTTAATTCTCTAATACCAATGACCTTTCTTCTACTCTGTCCTGTATTCTCCGTGGCTATCAGTCTTATGTCTGTCATTTAAAATGTCTTGCAGTTATTAAAATGATTTCTCGAGAGTATATGCATTTCAAAAAGGAATAATTGTTTTAGTAACCTGAAGGGATTAACTGACAACAGTGGATTATCAAGCATCAGTGATAAGTCCTTGGAGAGGTGTTTCTATCCGGAGGGTATTACCATGCCTTAAAATTATATCACCCTGGTGAACATCAACTGTGTCAATGAAAACCATTCTTGATTTGGCATTTGCAAGCTGTAGAAAGTAATTCTGTTCTTGAGATTAACCTGTGCTCTCCCACTTACTTCTACTTTTCTTAATACTTTTAATTGACAAATCATAGTCGTATACATTTATGGAGTACAATGTAATGTTTTAATATACATATATAATGTGGAATAAATAAATCAAGCTAATTAACATATCCAGCACCTCACTTATAAGTTTCTGTGGTGAGAAATTTGAAATTTACTCTCTTATTTTGAAATGTATACTACATTATTATGAACTATGGTCACCTTGCTCTACAATAGATCTCAAAATTTATTCCTCCTCTTTACAACGTTGAACACTTTGATCAACAACTTTCCATTCCTTCTCTTCCCCGCTCCACTCCAGCCTCTGGTAACCATAATTCTACTCTCAACTTCTATGAGTTCAAGTTGCAGTACTGTCTTTCTGTGCCTGGCTTATTTCACTTTGCGTATATCCTCCAGGTTCATCCACGTTGTCACAAATAACAAAGTTTCCTTCTTTTTTAAGGCTGAATTATATACACATATTTGTATATATATTTACACACATACATATATGTATTATTCCACATTTTCTAATTCATCTGTTGATGGACACTTACATTTACTTTATGTCTTCTTGGCTATTGGGAATAATTTGCTGCCATGAATGTGGGAGTACAGCTATCCCTTCAACATATTGATTGCAGTTTCTTTGGATGTATACCCAGAATTGGGACCGCTAGATCATATAGTAGTTCAATTTTTAGTTTTTTTAAAGAAACTCCATACCATTTTCCATAATGGCTGTATTTTTACATTTTCACCAACAGTGTACAAGGGAGGTTTCCTTTTCTTCACCTCCTTGCTAGCATTTATCTTTCATCTTTTCAATAGTAGCTATTCTAACATTGTGGTTTTGATTGCATTTACCTAAAGATTAATGAGGCTGAGCATTTTTTCATGAATATTTTGGGCACTTGTATGCATTTTTTTGAGAAATATTTATGGGTACCTTTCCATTTTTATTCAGGCTTTTTTTTTTTTTTTGGCTTTGAATTGAGTTCCTTATAAACTTTAAATGTTAATACCTTATCAGATGTATAATTTGCAAATATTTTCTCCCATTCTGTAGATTGTTTTTTTTCATTCTGTTAATTGTTTCCTGAGCTGTGCAGAATCTTTTGACATTGTCTCACTTGTCTATTTTTGTTTTGTTTCTGTTGCCTACGTTTTCTGGGTCATATTCAAAAAGCATTGCCAGACCAGACCAGTATTGTGGAATTTTTACTCTATGTTTTCTTCTAGTAGTCTTATTGCTTCAGTTCTTATATTTAAGTCTATAATCAATTCTGAGTTAGTTTTTGTATATGGTGTGAGATAAGGATCTAATTTTTTTCTTCTGCATGTGGATAACCAGTTTTCACCGTACCATTTATTGAAGACTATGCTTCCCCCATTGTGGGTTCTTGACACCGTTGTCAAAAATGAATTGATCACAAATGTGCAAGTTTATTTCTGGCTTTCTGTTCTGTTCCATTGATCTAGGTGTCTGTCTTTATGTCAATACCATGCTGTTTTGATAACTATAGCTTGCAGTATATTTTGAAGTCAGGTAGTATGATGCCTCAAGTTTGTTCTTTGGGATCAAAATTATTTTGGTTCTTCAGGGTCTTTTGTGGTCCCATACAAATTTTAGAATTTTTTCTATTTCTGTTGAAAAATGACATTGGAATTTTGATGAGATTTCATTGAATCTGTAGGTATCTCTATCATAGACATTTTAACAATATTAATACTTTATAATCCATGAACATGGAATATCTTTCCATTTATTTGTGTTTTCTTCAATTTCTTTCATCAGCGTTTTATAGTTTTTAATATACAGTTCTTTCACCTCCTTGGTTAAATTTATGCTTAAGTTTTTTTCTTTTTTGCTATTGCAAATGGAATTTTTTCTTAATTTTTTTGGATAGTTTATTATCAGTGTGTAGAAATACTACTGATTTTTGTACATTGATTTTGTATCTGCAACTTTACTGAATTCATTTATCAGTTCCAACATTTTTTTAATGGAGTCTTTGGAATTTTTTATATATAAGGTCATATTGTTAACAAATAGAGAAAATATCCCTTATTTCTTACTTCTACTTTTAATACAGATGTACACAGCCAAATCACATGTTTTCACTAAATTGCTCAAGAATTTCTAATCTTCCCCTTTCTTGAGGTTTTATGTGCACATATAATTTAAAAAACCAGATTTTTGTGATTAATATACTCTTCATATGCAAATCAATGTCATATATATGATAGACTATAATTTATTTCCCTATCTTATTAATGAGTCCCTCTCTCACACTTCCTGTCTCTGTCTAAGCAGTTAAATATTATTGATAGTTTATCAGATACATTAAAGTAAGGAATTAACTGATTCATTTATTAATTAAACATATATAAGTTGATGTCTTAATAGGTAGCAGGTAGAGTTTAACATTTTAAGAGTATAAAAG
Organism: Piliocolobus tephrosceles; assembly: GCF_002776525.5. NCBI lineage: Eukaryota > Metazoa > Chordata > Mammalia > Primates > Cercopithecidae > Piliocolobus > Piliocolobus tephrosceles. The sequence goes on along the minus strand of NC_045441.1, from coordinate 133,889,499 downwards.
TGAATATACCAAGAACACAGTGCTAAAGCTTTCAAGTGGGGAAGAAAAAGTAAACAAATAATTCCATTATTGTTTATAATATAAAAATTATAATGAGAAGTTAAAATGTAACCCAAGAACTGTGAATACAAGGTAGGTGAAATAATCATAGATCCACTTTATAGTGGAATTCTATGCCGTAAATAAAACTGATATATATTTATTACCTTGGACTTTTTCCATGATACATATTTTGTAAATGAATCACGTTATTAAGGAGGCAATTTTAAACAGTCAAATGGATTGAAAAATACATTTCATTCATTCAAATATATAAACAGATACAGCTAACACAGGTTTTAATAACAGACTAATGTTTTGGATTATGGAATAAGTTTTTTCTTCTCCATAATTGGAAGTTTTTACTACCCCGTGTGTCTACTTGACTATTAAAACTAAGATATGAGAATGATGTGAGGAAAGGGAAGGACATTTTTGGTAGGAAAGAAAAGGGAAGGACATTTGTGCTAGATGCATTAAATCATAGCACAAAGTGTTAGTTAGAATCTTTTCATTTCAGAGAAAGACAATAGTCTAAAACTCCAGACTTTATGGAAAGAAAAGATTTTTCTGGGTTTTTACATGCAAAGAATGTATTTTAAAATATTCCTGGGTTTTTAATATGCCAAGAATCACAGCTGAGGGAATTAACCATAGACCAAATAATAACTAAGTAAAGAATCCATGATATAAGTTTTATTCCACAGGATGAAAAAAATAAGGACTTTTCAATCCCTGAATGTGAGGCATGGAAAATGACTTAGGAACCAAGAGAGAACAGCATGATAGATTAAGAGGTCACAGCAATCAGGAAAGAAGGGCTTTGCTTTTCCCGTGTCAGGATAAAACTTTTAAAAAGAGACAAAGCATAAGGTACAAACACCCAACTAAGGAGACACTGAGAGTATGCTATTTCTCTACATGGGAGGATACAAGATCATTCACTATGAAGACTATTTAGGAAACTTTTGAAGAGAGTATTAACGTTTAAAATAGTTTATTTGTAAATTCGGAGGAGATGACCAGAAGCCAATATAAGCTTTTTCAAGTCCAGCTAAGACTGGAGAAGCTGGACTTGAAAAGCTGGACTTTTTCAAGTCCAGCTAAGATTGGAGGCTATAAATTTTGATTAGCATGGATGTATAACAGGTTAAGTAAAAGGGGATATAGCTGTAAGAATAGGAATTAGAAACATTTACAGTACTAGTTACAGTGTGATGGAAACTGTGGAATCCAATAGACTATGGCACCTATAAATAGAAAAGACCGTAAAACAAGGAGGTAGATGATAGAATCACTGTGTCTCCTTCAAGGGAGTGCTGTTCTTATTTAAGATCAAAGATTAGGCTGAGTAGAAGTAAAGAAATTAGAGAACCGGAAGGATAATCAGTAATTAGTGATAGCCAGAGAGGAGCTTATCTAAGATTTTATTTTTATGAGTTTTCATCATGGCTATATGTAGGGTATACCTGTAGCAGTGAATTAATGAGCTCTATTGACTCAGTTGTTTTCTTTCACAATATAATCTGAAGATGGCCCAGACCACACAGATTAGCAAGCTTTCTCTGTAAAGGGCTATACGGCAAATACTAATGTTTTAGACATTGCAAGCTATACAATACATTGCAAACATGAAAATACAAAAAAAGCCACAGACAAGTCTCAAACAGATAGGCATGGTTGTTTTCCAATGAAATTTCACTTGCAAAAGCTGGTGGTGGGCCATATTTGGTTCATGGACTGAAATTTGCTGACCCCTTCTCTGGACATTCTACAGAATGATGTGATAACATCGTATCAACAGGTATTAATGAGCAAGAGATTATGATCACCCAGGATGTCCTGGTAAGGCACATGCTCTACCAGAAGATGGGTATTAAAGCCTACTAGGTTTCTTTGAAGGACCGTCCCAGATCCTGAGCAAAAGAGGAATTGGCAGAGGCCTCTGTATCATCCACATCACAATTCAACTTCTTGCTCTGCCCAACCCTGATTCCTTCACTGTATTACAGCTCTTCTCGAGACCAGTTCCCAATAAGCCTCTCACACACAAACCTCCAGCTCAAAGGCTGGAGAATGCTTATTATGGAAACTTTGAAGAATCCAAGGAAGATTCTATAAGGTAATCAAAAGCACCTGTAATTCTATTACTTGCACATAATCATTGTAAATATTTTCATAATTTATTTCAGTACAATGAGAATTCTTAATTGAAAATATTGAAGAATAAGTAGATCAAGACTAACTCAACCAATCTTCATTGCAATTAAAATGTTCAGTGACTTCTGATAGTTGCCAAATAAAATTTTCAAATATCCACACAGCCCCTCTTAAAAGTGCATAAGAAAATTTCATCTAATTTTATATGTAAATCATGTTATATATTTTAATCTGGCCAAACAAATTAGAAAATGCATTTTAATGACTCATATGAAGATTTCTTTGAAGATTCTGACTTGAAGACTATTGCATAAAATAAATAGAACAAGTTAAGAAGTTGGCACTATGAGTGAAAAGTAATAATTCAAGAGTCATAATCAGGGAAAAGACCTATATTTGATTAAAATGCCAGAAGCAAGTTTCTGTGAAACTGTAGGAGTAAACAGACATTTAAATGTCTAGAAACAAAAGAAGATAGGTATTAATTGTATTACAGAAACATGTATACTGTTACAAAAATGTGTTATAGATCTCATTTTAGTGATTTCTAGTTTGGTTTGCTAACTAAGAAGATTTTACAAGAATGTGTTTTGTTTCTTGAATTTATATCATTTCATAGTTCTGCATCCTCCTGCTAGCTGCCATTATTTTGTGCATTACACAGATGAATTTTGCATATATGAATTTCACTCTGGAGAAACTATCATCTCAATATGTTGTGTTTTCTTATAGTCCATAAAGCCCTAAGGACTGCTCAACGGTCAATGACGATTTTTAAAAATGTCATGTGCAAGTATATATTTAATCTAATATTTGAGTTCGTAAACTAAATGATTTACATTTGAAAAGAGTGAATTTTTGTACTTTGGCTAACACTGAATACTGAAGGTCATTTCAGGCCCTCAGGAATATCATAGAAGTTTCACTCACAGCTTTGCTTCATGGATATCAAAGTACTTAGGTGTCGATAGATTACTAAAGACATTTTATGAAAATAGGTAAAATACAACTCGATATAAATTGAGACTTTTGGGCAGTTGAGTCGATTTTCAGTCCTCCTTGGATCATGAAAAGTTTTATGAGTGACTTAGGTGCAGGAACAGCTCTCTCTGGCAAAAATAACTGACATACTTTGGCATTAAACCTCATAAAAGGAAATGAAAACCTGTTTTATAATGTCCTCAGTGAAGTTTATGAGAATTGACCCTATTGCTCATCTATACTGCTTTATCTTTATAGTTAGTTGGAAAGCCTTGACCTGAAATTAAGAATTTCTAGGCAATTTTGTGACAACGGATCCAGGCTCTGCTGACAATCTTGGCATATCAGACAATCTTATCAACACTGTGCCATGTGTTATTGAGTTTGATATTATGATTTTAAAATTTCACCTTACACTTCTCAGAAAATATATAACAAATTTAAATATTATTTTTTAAATCTCTCCCATTCCTGATAACCTTTTAAACTGTAGGCCTTAAGGAAGAATTAAGGACTTAACCATATTAGTTAGATCAAGTATGGTTGCATACAGTGAGAACCTCAAGGTAAGAGCAGCCTAAATAATACAGATTCCTTTAAAAGACATCCAGAGATATGAATCTCAGAACTATTATGATTCCCCACTGTAATAAAGAGTCTAGGGTCCTTGAACCTTTCTGTTATATCATTTTAGCAGGTGGTTTTTATTTGTAAGACTACCTCATAGCATACGATCTTTATTGAAATCCCAACAATTGCATAAACATTTCTGTTACCTGAAAAGAGAAGGAAAACAAAAGAAATGCTCCCCTCAGATAAACTAATTCTCTTCAGGTAATGCTAAAGAAGTCCCTCTTAACAATTTTGCAGAGTTACAAGGCAACCATGCTGCAAGTAGAGTTAAACAATGTCGTCATTTAGACAGGCACATTACCACCCAGCATAAAATTGGGATTATTTTATAGTGGAAAATGGGTAATACATATTGGGGAAAAAATATAGTGTCTGCCTCTGGTAGTTATCAATAAAGAACTCTTAGTGATCTCATCCCAGTGGGACCCCTGGCCCAGCTATTCAGCTTAGTCTCTCTCTTTCATGTAACACTTGACCATCAAAATTTGTGCCTTGGAGACAGGAGCCAAGGGACCACTTGTGATCACTTTCTGTGAACCTTCAAGAAATTGCTGAAAATATAACTAGGAAGACAATACACATATGTCCCAATAATAATTGCCATTATTTACTGATAGCTTCCTATTGACTCAGAAATTGCATACGCTACTTTATGAAATACTTACAATAAAACCCAGACATTACCATCCTGTTTTACAGATAAACTAAAATTTCGAGGGATTAAAGAACTAAAGTTGTGCTTTAAATGTTTTTTAATTTTTATAGATTGAGGAGGTATAAATACAGACTTCCTATGTATGTATTATGCACCATGCATATGCTGCATAGTGGTAGAATATATGCCCCATGCATATGTTGCATAGTGGTAGAATATATGCACCACGCATATGTTGCGTAGTGGTAGAATATATGCACCATGCATATGTTGCATAGTGGTAGAACTTGGGTTTTTAGTGTATCCATCACCTGAAGAGTGAACATTGTACCCAACAAGTAATTTTTTTATCCCTCCTACTGTCCCATCTTTTGGAGTCTCCAATGTCTATTACTCCACTCTGTAGGTCCATGTGTATCCTGTGTTTAGCTCCAACATATGAGAACAGATGGTATTTGAATTTCTGTTTCTGAGTTATTTCACTTAAGATAATGCCCTCCAGTTTCATCCATGTGGCTGCGAAAGACATGATTTTATTCTTTTTTATGTTCAAGTAATATATAGAGCTATTACTCGATACACACACACATACATACATATATACACATTTTCTTTTTTTTGAGATGCAGTCTTACTCTGTCGCCCAGGCTGGAGTGCAGTGACGTGATCTCAGCTCACTGCAACATCCGTCTCCCAGATTCAAGCGATTCTCCTGCCTCAGCCTCCCGAGTGGCTGGGATTACAGGCACCCACCACGCCTAGCTAATTTTTGTATTTTTAGTAGAGACGGGGTTTCACCATGTTGGCTAGGCTAGTCTTGAACTCCTGAGCTCATGATCCACCCGCCTCGGCCTCCACCACATTTTCTTTATCCAATCATCTGTTCATAGACAAAGTTTTGCTTTTAACCCCAAGACTACATTGCCATTGCTGGAAACAACTGTTATGTGGCTTGTTTAGGATTGACAGCCACTCTGAGGCTGAAAGGTATACACAAGTTTGTGAGTCAGGAAATATTAAAGAGTACCTGTTAGTTGGGGGATTCCTCCTTGGAATTTGGGCATATGCGGAAGCATCACAGAGTCACCACTTTCCAGAGCAGGGTTTTCAGCAGCGTGCTCTTCATCAGGATGTTAAATGTTACTTGATCCTTTTCTGTGCTATGGTGAAATAAGACTGAGAAAGGTAGAATTTTCCCTTAGTATTGTACCTTTTTTTCTATTTGGCAAAAGTATTTTTCCTTTCTTAATGCTATCCTGTCTTTTCCTGGGCCCCATCTCCAACTATGTTTAGTTTTCTTTTTATCTGTTGTTTTAACAGTAAGATCATAGGATACTCATTTCTCTGTTACTTACTTCTTTCATCCTTAAACAGGTTATGGGCATCCCTTCAAGTCAATAAATACAGATCAAACTCATTTTATGATAGCCACATAATATCCCATTGAATTACCAATGATATTCAAAATACTTAACGGTGGTTATGGACTGGACATTGTTTCATTAATCTTCTGCTCTAAAAAAGAAAAAACTGATTTATTTCAATTGATGCTCAGATCTGCAGAGCATAAATGCCTCTGTTTCCTAACCATTCCTACATGAATGCATGTTAATGTTTTTTCCAGGGTTTTTTTTTTTTTCACCACAGAAATAACACATTACCATTTTGTAAAGTAAAATCTTTATATGTTAGTGTTTTGATTTATATAAGAAAGATTCCCAGAAATGGGACTGCTGGATAAAAGGCTATATATATTTTAGTTACTAATTTTCATTATTACCTGACAACCTCCAACTTCCAATACACGAATGCCCTTTGCCTACCTTTCTGACAGCATTGAGCTTTATCGCTTTTTATTTTTTGATAATGTAATGAGCAAACAGTATAAGCTCATTTTTTTAATTTACATTTTTCTGCTACAATGGAGGTTTAATATCATCTACTGATTTACTGGCATTTGGGTTTCCTTCTTACCTGAGTTTCCTGTTTATATAAACTTCCACTTTGCCTCTTGTCTGTTGACTGCTCTCTTTTTCTTATCAATGCTTTTGGTAAACTCTATATATTAACTCTTTATCTGACAGAAATACTGTAATTATTTCCCTGAGACTATTGCTTTTAGCTTAATTTTGCTTATATGTTTTTTCTGGGCTTATATACCTTTTAATCTTTAGAGAGTTTTTAAGGTTTGTGGGTTTATTTTCTTGCTTAAACAAATATTCTTTAAGATATTTTAAAATGTTTTTCTATGTTTTCTTCCACACTTTTTATTTTTTAATATTTAAACTATTATCTATGCTACATTTCAACTTCTACATAATGTGAGACAGGACAATATACTTGTATTTTTTCCATTGAATAGCCATTTTTTGCTAGCACCACTTATTAAGAAATCATCTGCTTCAATAAATGAACTGAAATGCAACAATTGTCACATATCACATTTCTGCATATAGTACATATATTTCTGGTTCTCTTTTACTGTTTACCTATTCCTTTGCTATTACCATTTTTTTATTCTAGTGACTTTGTAGTCAGCTTTAGTATCTGACAAGCCAAGAACTCTATCACTATTTGATTGTTTCATAATTTCAGAAGCCATTTTCTAATATTTATCCATTTTAATTTTAAACGTGACATTCTTTTTTTTTTTTAAAAGTAAAGTAGCACTTTGTTAAATGTTTATATTTATTTGAAAATAGAAAATATTCTGCATCCTGAAACATGGTATGACTTGAAACTTTATTCAGATCTTTTTCCCTTAATACAATGTATAGATTTCTCTGTGGAGATACTGATCAGTCTTTTAAAATTTATTCCAAAATATTTTATAGTTTTGTCAGCATTTTATTGTTCTTCATTTTCAACTCAAACAAATTGTTTTCAGTATAGATAAGACCTATGAGTTTTGTAAGGTTATTCTTTATCCAGCTAGCTTCTCTTATTAATCTTAGTAGATTTTTACTAGGGTATATATCCATAATAAGTCAAAGATAAAACAACCAAAGAAAAAATATTTGTAACAATATGACAGATAAAAGATATATTTTTTAACATACAGAAAACTCTTACAAACCAATAAGAAAAAACAAAAATGTAATCGGAAATCCTATGAAGAGCATAAAAATGTAACCACGAAAGGCAAACACAAAGAAAAGCAGAAATAGCTTATAAACATTTCAAACAATACTAAAACTCATGACATTAAATACTAAAACTCATGACATTAAATAAATGCAAGTTAAAACTAGAATCAGATTAACAAAATTTACCACTAGATTAGCAAACATTTTAGTTTGATATCATATAGCTTTTAAATGGCAATAAGACTGAAGTATTCTCGTCAGCACTTTTAATGGTAAATTCAATTTAAATTACATTTATGTTCAATAGGTACTACCTATTTGGAGAGAAAATTACCAGTATTTATAAAAATGTTAAATTCATGTACCTGCCAATAAGTAAATATATGTTATAAATTTCCAAAACAAAATCTTTTGCATAAAGAATGATTAACTAGAAACCTGATGTATCTAAGAACTATCAATAAATCAGCTTGATCAGAGCATAAACAGTCCTATAGAGCAGGGGCAAAACACAGATTGAAAACAAAGACAAGAATGAGATTGTGTAATGGAAGAAGAGCAGTATATTCCCTTTTCAGTTCCAAAATGTCTGGGAGGACCCGTAGTGCATTATCAGAACAAATACATTTGTACTAGATAGTCCCTGAAGCACACAGAGTAGCAAGAATGCACAGATTTTCCTTTACTCCTTACAAATGCACCCTTTATGCCTAAAAAATAGCTACTTCACTCTGAACATTCTCCTTCTCACTTTCTTTCATGCCCCTTGAGCCTCCTCTACTGCTCGTCCTTGACCCTAGGGCTCCAGGCTCAATCTTCAGGGAGTTACATAAGAGGCTCTGCTGCTGTTCAATGGAAATTCAATGAATCACTAGATGGGATGGGATAGATACTTAAGAGTTAGAGCCATTGTAAAATATAAAACCATTCTCTCTTGGCTGCCTTTCACAGCATAAGTCAGCTGCATTATTCTATTAAAAAGTTTGCATACTTATTCCAAAGGTGTATTCCTTGAATAAGGAAGGAAGGAATACAGGGTCTGAAAGGAGAAGTGAAATTAAAGCTTATCTTGCCACATCATACCCTGTGGAATGGAGTAAAATATATTAGAGACCGGATCTTACTGTTATTTGGCTGCTTTGATATATTTCAGCTTCTCCTGCTCTTAAAAAAAATAAAAAATAAGTAAATAAAAATTTCACCTGGGCCCTGGAATGTTTGGTGAGATTCTTCCTATTAGTAACTGAGCCAGGTGTTGACCATGGAAACGCTGGGAATAAAGGTAATTCTGGAATGCTATTCTCATGGCTGGTAGAGCAATGACTTGGCTACTCTGGGAGCTGGATTACTACGGACTGCTGAGGAGTTGCCATGATTCCTTCCCACCTGGTAATAGCACTTCAACAGCTGGTGAAGATGGAAAGTCAGGCCAGGACACAGGAGAGGACCACCTTCACCAAAGCTGACCTCCAAGGAAAAACTTCAAGTTCCAACAATTAAGACAATAGTGGAGTAAATTGGAAAGCTATTTCATTTTTTAAATGGGTGCTTTTATATAGATACTGAAGGAGAACAAGATATTTCAAAGCTTGAAGATTAAGTCTGCAGAGACCATGAATGATGGAATACTTGTGTGGGTTCTTTTTTCCACTTCTGTAGATATAAAAATGCATGTACCCTTCAACTCACTAGAGTCATTTGATCTATTTCAGTATATTGTGCTTGACTAGAATCCAACATTCAGTTTCACGGCCAGCACTTCCATGTAATTAATAAACCAAGCTTTTTTCTCTGAAAACATTTCTTTCAATACCCTGTCTACACATGCCAGGAACATAACAATTCAGGTTAAGGATACTAAGGATTATCAGACGGAAGAGTTCAGAGTCACCACGTCACCACCTCAAGCCTTATGGTCTTTGCTTTTCTATCAAACTGTATTTAGAATTCTCTTCCCAACTTTCTAGTCTGTTCGACTGCTAGACACAGCTCATCTTTCAAAATTCAGCTAACAATGAAGTCCTGCCTGTTCGCTAGCCCTCATCCACAATAAACTGACGACAGTATTCTTTTTGCTGCCTTCTGTATCCAGGACAGTCTCTTATTATGGTATGTATTATTTGAGACTTTTATTTCAGTGGCAACAACTCTACCAAATGTTAAGTGGTAATTATAGAAATAGAAAATGAATGTAATCACCCTCAGAAAAAAAGACTGGATGTGAAAAAATATATTGGATTTTCTTTCTCAGTCTCTCATCTTGGCTCCTTATTCATTTCTGTTTGATTTTCTATCTTTGCAAACCAGTTTTGTCATTTTCTCCAGCCACATACTGTCATATGACTGCCACATAGCTCGTGTTTATTTATATGGTCTAGCAATATGCAAGGATTACATTAGCATTCAGAGCTCAACTCATACTGATAGAGAATGGTTGAACCTGCTAGAATTAGTGGGCCACAGGATGAACCAGTAGTAGCTAACGGGGAAGATGCGCAGCATGAGTGCCTAAACCCTTTGGATACAGAAAGTTGTCAGAAACATGGGCAACAACTTAAGCACCCCAAAATTGTTTACTACAATCTGTAATATCATCTTGAACTTATTTACCTAACTAACCTACATAGAAGGGAAATTCCCTGTGAGAAGGTACCATACAAGATCATTACCTTTTCACTATATAATGCTCAAACTGTGCCATGTAAGTGCCCAATATTGTTTGTTTATCTCTTTTGAATGAAACATTCATCAATGTGCAGATGGACTGCCATTTTATCAAAGTTTAAGAAACTTAGGTCCAAATTATAACCTTATATGGAATATTTGTAGGAGATGAGGCAAAATTGTATACAGTCATGTTCATATGAAAGCATCTTTGTCCATGTTTTAAGGTATTAAATAGTATAGCAAAGTGATTTTTAAAATAGGCTTTGCATTCAAGCAAACTAGAATTTAAATAGGGATTCTGACACTTTGTATGAGTGTAGTTGCTTAACTACTAAACCTCAAATTCGTATATAAAATAAAAATGATAATACTCCATAGGTTTATTTTAATATGAAAATGAGTATATTAGAGTGTTTGACAAGTAGGTCAAAAATTCATACTCAACAATAGCACTTTTTCTAAATTCCATCATAATTTATTCATTTCTTTTTATCCTTACATAGCTCTAAAAATTAACTTTTCTAACAATGACTATCATTTAGGCTAATTCCTGCGGACATTTGGGGAACTGTGTTAATCTAATCAAGAAACTGTTGAAATCTTAGGGTAAAATGGGTTGCTTCTGTAAAGATTTTCTTGGGACTGATTTAATTTTTAGACATGGATGTTTTTAATGATCTTACTGCAAACAAAAACCTTTTGAATTTTCTTGCTTTTACTTATTCCCACTTAATAAATCTATCAACAATTATAATAAATTACCATTTGTAAATATTTTCCTATTTCTCTGTTGATCATTTGAGCCACATCTCCTTTAATTAATGTTTCATTTAAAAAACCTCTTCTTTCAAAATTATTTTTCTAAATGCTACAGAATTGTATTTTCGCATTTGAAAAATGGAACTGAGAAAGGACTTTACTCTAAAATAAATTCCAGAAAAATTAAACAAGAAAAGAAGAATTCTAAATTGCTAAGATAAATTTAATATTTATCTATTTTTTAAAATAACTTTCTTAGCTTTGAAAAAATATTGAATGAAATAATACAAAAATGCATAAAACTTAGACATAAAGACAAAATCATTTATTGAGAAAATTTCTTTCTAGGTAATACATCACACAGCTATTTAGTGAATAAATTAAAATAAGCAAAAACATTTAAATCCCAAAAGTTGATTTGATAAAAAAAAAAAGTCTTAAAGCAATAATTACCAAAAGAAAACATAACATCAGTGAGTCTATGTATAAAAATATACATATTTGAACTTATTTCTCCTACCTAACTGAAATTTTTTATCCTTTGATCAACATCAGCCAAATCACCCCGGCCCCAAGTAACCAACCACCTTCTACTCTCTAGTTCTGTGACATCAGCTTTTTTAGTGCACATATGAGTGAGATTATGCCATATCTGTCTTTCTATTGTACAACATGGAAACTATAGTTAATAACAATATACCATATTCTAGAAAAATTCTAGGAGAGTTAAGTTTTCTCACCACAAAAATGATAACTATTAGTGGTAATACATATGGTCATTCCACAATGTATATACACGTTACAACATTATGTTGTACACAATAAGTACATATAGTTTTATCTGTCAAAGTAAAATAAAATCATAAATATATATTTAAAACAAAACTCATAACAAAGTTAGGAGTGAAAATGGCATGACAATTTAGAAAGTAATCTACAACATGTTATTAAAATGGCTATACCTTGCCATCAATGTCTTTGTCATTTGGACTGCTATAACAAAAATGATGTAAACTGGGTGGCTTAAACAGAAATTTATTTCTCACAGTTCTGGAGACTAGAAAGTCCAAAGTCAAGGTGACAGCCATTGTGGTTTCTGGTGAGGGTCCTCTTCCTGGTTATGTTTTCACATAGCAGAGAGAGAGTGTGGTGGGGGCTGGGGCAGGCAGGCAGTCTCTTGTGTCTCTTAGAAGGTCACTGACTCCATCATGAGGGCTTTATCCTCATGACCACTTCCCAAAGGCCCTATCTCCAAATATCATCACACTGGGAATTAGTGTTTCAACATGTAAATTTTGGGGAGAAACAAACATTCAATCAATAGCCATCTAATATTTACATTTATTGATATCCTAAATATACCATCCAGAAGTAAAAAGCCACATGCATAAAAACATTTAATAATACAATATGTGGATAATATGCCATAATAGTATTTTACACTATTATATGCAGCAGTGTATAATATAAAAAGCCAGACTATCTAACAATAGATTTTTCCTTAATAAAAATCATAAAACATGAAGCTATTAAAGTTACAAGTATAAAAACTACTTAGCAAAGTGAAAAATGTATATAACTGAAAAAAAAGATACGACAAGTTATACAGTATGATTATGTCTATATTGAAGTTATGTGTGACCACAGATAAGACCTAGATAAAAATATGGGGAATCTAAATATTTGATTTATTAGAAAAGCATAACCATAAGTTAATTTTTTAAATTGACGTATGGGTTTACAGTCTTGGTTATTTTTTTTCAAAGTAAATAAAAGGATGGACTTTAATCTTTATTTATAGGATGCCAAGAGATATGAAATGCCACGTAGAAATACGAAACCCATTCAGAGGATAAGCTTCATATGGTATATACATGCTGGAACTGTTCAAGTATAGTTTCAGTGTTAAAAAATGCTACAATAACAAAACACATTTAAAAATAGTTCTTAGAGAAACAGCAACACAAACTTATACCAAACATAGGACACAACAACTGTATGCCTCAGCTTACATGATCTAAATGTTAAATATGCAAGAGTCTCATTCTGAACATGGGAGGTATAGCTTTCAGAGGTAGTTTCTGGCACATTTTGATCTTTCTCTTCCTCTACAGAAAAGTACTTCCCAGTGAAGCTTATTGAAGTCCTATATACAAACTCATTTGCATGGTTTTGTAGAGCTTCAATTTTGTCTAAGCCTTCACATTCTTCAATCATTATACTAAGTTTCTCAGTTTCACCTAGTTTCTCAGCAACCTGAAAGATATTTGAAATGGCGTCCAGAGTAACCAGAATAATCTTGGTATCTTTCACAGTTAAGGGGTTTGTCAATGGTTCTATTATGCCACAATGAACAAGGTATACAATCTGTTCAACTGTTCCACCACTTGTAGAGTTGGTCACAGCCCCTACGGCTTCCTTTTGTGTCTTAAAATCTGCCTTAGAGAGAACACTGACTAATCTGTAATTCACAGGTTGCTGTCTCTGGTCCTGAAGGCCAGCTACGATGGTTGACATAGTCCATGTAGCTTCCTTCTGAACGTTAGTTTTAGGCTGGGAAAGACGGTGAGTGCTCCTGCACTCATCAATAACAACCTGAGTCTGTCCATCTGTACCAATGACAATATTCCCTATGGCTCTTAGTGCAGGAGTCACAATTGGCAATTCAGAGCAGAAGTCACGACTGGCAATTCAGAAGCTCCTAGAAGCTTCATGAGTTGGGTCACAACTTCTGTTTTCATGACCATGTCAATCCATTCATTCAGACCATCAGTAAGGTAGGAAACAGCCCAGCATGTATCTACTAATACTTCTAGATTATTGTGATGAAGGAGCCAAACTAAAGTAGGAAGAATTTTCTCAACAGCACCTAATGGGGCTGCAGGATTCTGTTGCAACAAAGGTTTCTAAGTGTCTGGGTAAGATTATATAAGTACCCACATGCTAAAGATGACATATCAGGAACTGTGAGAAGAGCCAATAGTGGGTCAGCTATAATGCCTCATTTCTGTACTGTCTTTTCCCTTGTTCTTGAATCTGTTCAGTTGGGCAGCTGGTGAATTCACATTCTTGTTGGTGAACATGGTTATGAGACAAAGGGAGAAAGCTGTTCAGCAGGCCCAGGCTTCCACGGGAGGCGATGCAGGGCTCGCTGGCTGTAGGGCAACTGTGCTCAAAACTTCCACCTTGGATCAGCCCAAAGACTGTGTGTCTTCATTATACATTGTGCAATGACAATTTTTTTAAATGAAATAATAGCTAAACTTAAAGAGTTTTTGCTTGGTAGGTTTCTTGAAGTTTGATAAGACAGTGTGTGTGGCTAGGGTTGCCAGATTTAACTAATAAAAACAGAGGACTCCCAGATAAATTTGAATTTTAGTTGAACGGCGAATGCTCTTTTACTATAAGTACTTCCCATTCAATATCTGGCACATAATTTTACTACAAAAGCATTCACTGTTTGTCTGAAATTCAAATCAGGATGGGTGTTGTGCAATTTATCTGACAATCATGCTTGTGCCATTTAGGACCTCATACCTACTCCAGACATTCACCACTCATATTAATGGTGCATAGTGATGCCCCAGTATGCATGGGATGAAGGTGATGGGAAGATTTAATACTCATTGGAAGAAGCAACCTTGGCTTTTACCAAATAAAAATATGTTCCACTTTTTATTGTCACAATACGTATTTTAGGAAATCCTGATTTGATCCATGAGAGCCAGAAATAAAAACATTCTGAAACAAAATTAAGAGAAGAATAAAGAATGAGACAATGAAAACTGAGATCATGGGAGATAACAGGAACTAACCTTTTCCCAAGTTTTCAAGCCCAGGTCAACTGCGTGAAACTAGTCTACAGCACACATCCTGAGAAAGCCCCAGTAACAATATAAAGTATTGTACACTTCATATTTTCAAAAGACCCAACTAAAGCATTTGGAGAAGAACCAGAATGGTCCAGGAACTACTGTCACTGAAGGATCTAATGGATTTTTGCCAGATTGTTCGCTTTTGTCAACGTGTGTTCATGATCATCTATGGATAAACAATGTTGCCTAAAGGGCAGTGCATAGCTGCTTCTAGATTGTAGATTTATTAGCTAATAAAACACTTCATTGAAATTTTATATCCATTTTCTTCTTGATATATTGCAATTCACAGCATCTTTAGTCACAGGTGTGAATGGCCTAGGCAAATAGGTTAGATGCAGCAAGAATCCTAAAGCTATAGTCAGCCTGTGGTATTGAAAACCTAGAAAGAATACTGGAGCTTAGAGAATAAACAAAGAATGAAGGAAGGTGAGTGAAGAGAGGTAGACAGGGACTAAAATCCCAGAAAAGTGTTGGATACTCAGAGAACTGCAACGGGTAGCCCCTGTGGAAATGCAGAGTAAGGACTACTATAATCTGGTTTGGGGCAGGTGACTTTGTTTCACTTTTATTAATTAGAAGTAGCTTTTAATAGACCCCTCATTCCTATGTGGGTCTATTATGATCCTATACACGATCCTATACATATCATTGCCATGTATAGGGGCTACAGATCAACTTTTGTAAAAATGGAGTCAAGAGGTTTCTGGCGGATATCCTTGAACATTCAACTGGCTTGTATCTAATCACCTTATACAATATTTTAACTCAATCTGTTAAGTAGGCCAATATTTTTTGCAACAATATATTTCTGAACCCAAACTAAGATAATTTAACTACTTAACTACTGCAATAGTCTCTTAATTTAAGTGGTATTCCCATGTCTTCTTTTGTTTTCCTGCCATCCAGTTAACACCAGGACTCAGCATAACATTTAGAGTATAAATCAATCAGCTCATATAATGCCCCTGCTTAAACTTTCCAAGGATACTTCTGAGCTTCTGATCAGGATGTGAACTGGAAAGAACACGGCTCCCATTCTTTTAACACAAAAAATCTAAGCAGACTGCAAGTTCACAGCTTTGAATCTATGAAGAGTAGAAAGAAAGTCATTTCTATTACTAGCCTTAAAACTTATTTAGCTCAGTTCTATGTCCTACATAAAATGTCCAGCTCCCAACAAAAAAAATATGAGGTCCATAAAAAGGCAATATGGAACAACACATTGACAAAGACAAAGCAATCAACAGAACCACACTCAGATATGACATGGACGTTAACGTTATCTGACAGGAATTTTAAATTATTATGACTAATTTTTTCATGGCTACAAAATGTTCTTTTGAATTCAAGATCAGATGGGAAATCCCAGAGAGTGAAACAGAAGGGGCCAGGTGCGGTGGCTCACACTTGTAATCCCAGCACTTTGGGAAGCTGAGGCGGGCAGACCACGAGGTCAGGAGTTCCAGACCAGTTGGCCAACACAGTGAAACCTCATCTCTACTAAAAATACAAAAAAAAAAAAAAA
>NC_045441.1:133642739-133873016 GCF_002776525.5 Piliocolobus tephrosceles | reverse complement strand
AAAAAAAAAAAAAAAAAAAAAAAAAAAAAAAAAAAAAAAAAAAATTAGCTGGGAGTGGTGGCAGGCACCTGTAATACCAGCTACTCAGGAGGCTGAGGCAGGAAAATCACTTGAATCCGGGAGGTGGAGGTTGCAATGAACCAAGACTGCACCACTGCACTCCAGCCTGGGCTGCAGAGCTAGACTCCATCTCAAAAAACAAAAAAGGAAATAAGGAAAAGGAAGGAAGGAAGAAAGGAAAGGAGGGAGGGATGGGGGAGGCAGGGAGGGGTAGTAGAAATGCTGGAAATGAAACAGTAATTGCAATGAAGATTTTGTACACATGACACAGTGAGAATAAAATTGGTAACCTGAAGATAAGTCAATAGAAATCACATTTCTTTAAAAGGATGTTTAAAAACTCTCAAAACTCAACAATAAGAAAGCAAGAAACCTGATAAAAATGAGTAAAGAGTTGAGCCTTCAGCAAAGGAGATATACAGATGGCAAATAAGCATATAAAAAGATGCTTAATATCATTAATGCAAATTAAAACCACAATTAGACACAACCAGACATTTTTTAAATTTATTTTGTTAGAAACAAGCTTTAATTGTATCATGTGAAACTTGTGACATTTTAAAATTGTACAAGTATTTTGACATCTGCCTCCCACATTTTGTGTCTTAAAATGATGGCAAAATACCCACCAATCACAGGATTGATGGGTTTAATGAGTTTAACCCTCAGTTCCTATTTGCAGCACCCAATATTCCTTTGAAATATGAAAACAGACCTGGCAGTGGCCAACAGTGAATTTCTGCCCCCAATACTAACAGAGTTGAAAAGTTCAGGTTCTCTGAGTGTTATGTTGCAGTGGCACTTCTCCAGAACTGGTACCTTCCCATACTTGGGGGACTTCAAATGTACCAGTGAAAACAGCATTTTCCTCTTCAAGGGAAAGAAAGAAAATCACTTCAAAGCCCAGTAGATCTGTCTGTGAGGCCTTTCCTCCTGTCCCATCCCTTCAGGCTTTTTTATTTTTTATTTTTATTTTTTTGCAGTGGAGCAAGAGAGACCAATAGCTAAACTGAGTTACAAAAAGCAAGACGGTGATGGCCATAAAGGGAGTGACCAGGAGCAACTGGAACACTCCTTTACCTCCCACATCAAATGGATGTACTTCACAGAAACACAGAAACACACACACACACACACGCAAAACAAATCCACAAAATACAACAGCTAGAATTATGAAAGTCATTCATCCAAGGGTAGTAGATGGCATGAAGGAAAGGTGGGGAGTGGGGGGTAAATGGCACAAGAAGAAAAACAAAGTATTCAAATCAGTCCAGGCACAGGGACTGGCAAATGCTAGAAAATAGCTGCAGAAAAACCTGTGTTCCTTTCAGACTCGTGATGGTGTTAAAAATCCACACACTGGTGTCAGGAAGATTCTACCTTATGTGCACCAGAGACAAAAATTCTGATTCCTCAGAAAGAAGGGAATACACAGAAGAACCTTGGCAGAGTGAGTTCTGCCTTCCCTGGCAGGGGGAAGTGAATACAGCCTCCCTCCTATCTCACCCATGCCCTTTGCATGTCAGTAGCCTTCAGTTTGGCAGGAGATGGATGCAGTAAAGGGAACTGCCCTAAGCAGGTTAAGCTGCTCAGGGCAGACTGCAGGTAGACTGTCCTGTAAGAGTCTGTTGCTTAGCAAGACCACCAAGGGCAAGAGGCACAACTGGAAGAGGTACGCTGTGCCAGGGGTCTTTGCTTCATTGGCACTGATAAAGAACAAGGATAGAGGAATAAAGGAACAAGGATAGAGAAGAGGCAGCCACTGATAATAAGGCTGCAATGGTAATGAAGACTGCATTGCCATGAGAAAAGCCAAGGGCAAACCAAACCCAAAGTAGTAAGACCAATTCCTTTCTATATTAGACAACTGCTGGTGCGCTCCAGTTCCTTTATTGAACCAACAATATTTGAAGCAGCACAATGCATAGAGAAGAGACATATGCAGGAGACTAACCAGCTGAAAAACAAGATGGATGGGAAAGAGACTCACAAACACTCCTTGATTGAGGAAAAGAGCCTGCAGTGAAAGGTTGGAGAGCAAGTCAGCAATTATTTTGCAGACACTAGGAAATGGGTGAGGCTTCCTTACTGGTTTCTCACATGCCAGATCAGCTATATCTTGAAACCAAATGGCATTCACAACTTTACTAGGCACAAACAAGGGAGCACTCAATGAGCACTGGAGATTGATATGAGGAAGAATTCTAGCCATGACTGAGCATCTCCATGTCGTGATAGATCACCAATAATTCAGGGTGTCACTGACCAAAGCAGAAGAATAAACACTCAATAAAACAGGAGGAGACTGGACCAGAACACTCCACCATTCTAAGTGCAACACCAAAAAGTTCTACTAACAATACATGGCTCACTCTCTCACTCTTAATCTATATTATTGGCTCTTCTCTGTGCCAGGACACTACTTGCCCTTCTTCAGTGCTGCTCCTCTCCCTTTTGCTGGATTCAAGCATGGAGTTTGGAGACTGTAGAAGTACCCTACATGGAATATTTGATTCCCTGCCAAGGTCCTGGAGAAAGGTTTTAACACTGTCAGGCATCTCTTCACCACCCAAACTATCAACTACACAGAGGAGACAGAAGTACCCCAAAATCTGTCACTATGAAGGATCCATAGCTCCACTGCCATAGCTCTGGCCAGGCCCCTCACCCATGGCAGACTTGATCGGCTCCTCAGCACACAGGCGCCCCCACTCTACTGGGCTGCTCCCAGGTCAGGGGCCACATAGGGCTGCTGCTGCCAGGCATTTTTAAAATAGTTAAAAAGAAAATTTAAAAATTAGCGACATCATGTTACTTAGAAGGATACAGAGCAACTGGAAATCTCATACATTGCTCGTAGAAATGCAAAATGTTACAGCATCCTTGGAAAATAGTTTGGCAGTTTTTAATAAAGTTAGACACATGCCTTTGATACATCCCAACAACCTTACTTCCAGATAATTACTCAAGAGAAATAAAAGCTATATTTATGCAAATACCTTTATATATTTATAGAGGTTTTTATTTTTAAAGTCTAAAAATGAGACAATGCATATGTTCTTCAAATGGTAAACTGATAAACTTTAGCAAACTCATTCAACGAGAGGTTGCTTAGGAATAAAAAGGAATGAGCTTGATTCACATGACATAGGTGAATCTCAAATGCATTAAGCCAAGTAAAAGAAACCATATCCAAAAAGCTACATATCATATGGTTCCATTTTATATGACTTACTATAGGATGGGAAACACATCATAGGTTATATTAGTTCATTTTCACACTGCTATTAAGAAATACCCAAGACTGGGTAATTTATAAAGAAAAGCGGTTGAATTGACTCACAGTTCCACACGACTGTGGAGGCCTCAGGAAACTTACAATCACGGCAGAAGGCATCTCTTCACAGGGCAGCGGGACAGAGAATGAGTGCCAAAAGAAGGGAGAAGTCCCTTATAAAACCATCAGATTTCACGAGAACTCACTCACTATCACAAGAACAGCATGGGGGAAACCTGGCCCCATGATTCAACTGTCTCCACCTGGTCCTACCCTTGACCCATGGGGATGATTATAATTCAAGGTGAGATTTGGGTGGGAACACAGAGCCAAACCACATCATAGGGTGTTAGGGATTGGGAGAGAAGGAAGAGTTGAGTACAAATGCACAGCATGAGAGACTTTGTGATGAGGAAACCCGTATTCATCTGTTCTCACAATGCTAATAAAGACATACCTGAAACTGGGTAACTTATAAATGAAAGAGGTTTAATTGACTCACAGTTCCACATGGCTAGGGAGGCCTCAAAATCATGGTGGAAGAGCAGTGGACATCTTACATGGCAGCAGGCAAGAGAGTTTGTGCAAGGAAACTCTCCTCTATAAAACCTCAGATTTCATGAGAGCTATTCACTATCATGAGAACTGCATAGGAAAGACCTGCCCCCATGATTCAATTACCTCCCACTGGGTCTTTCCCACAACACATGGAAACTGTGGGAGCTGCAATTCAAGATGAGATCTGGGTGGGAACACAGCCAAACCATATCAAAACTATTCTATTTTATGACTGTGGTGGTCAGTACATGACTTCATGCATTTGCCAAAATCTGTATAACTATACTCCCTAAACAGCATATTTTACCATATCAGATTTTTTAAAAACTTTTGCAACAGCCTATATAACCATTAAAATTGAAGCTTATTTCCATATCTCGTACAGTTTTGCATAATATTTCTTCTACCTCAAATTGCTCACTCATTCCATTGCTTACTATGCTACAGCAATACAATTCTTAGTAAACAAAGTAACTTCAACCCTCATGTTATTGTACTTGCCATCAAATTCCTAGAATATCCTTTTCCCCAGGTCTTTATTTTGTTAACTCCTTCTTATCCTTCACATCTCAACTTCAATGTCAACTATCAGATATGCACCCTTAACAGCCAATCTTATATTACCTTCCCTCTATCATATTGCCTTGCTTAGTTACTTCACAATTTCCAGAACCTAAAATTATTTTATTTATTTATGTTTTTACTTATTTGTTACATGTTCCCATCTCTAGAAGAGTAAAATCCCCAGGCATATAACAGCCAAGTGGTAAGTAAGTATTTGATAAATGAATGACTGAATTTTAAAACTATTATGTTAAGTGATTATGGGAGATAATCCCTCCAAATTTCTCCCAGGCAACACTAGAGTTTTACAAAAAGGAAGAAAATAAATGGCTTGTATGCAACTATAGTATTTCTACAACAAAGTGGATTATGAATTAATTGGTCAAATAATTTGTAAAAGAGGCTATTGAGCATGATCAAAAAATCTCCATGGTGCCCTTAAGGTCCAGAATTCTATTATAATTTTGTTTGAACACAGATTCATTCATTATTAGACTTCAGTTGCGGTTATCTAAGAAAAAGTATACTCAGAGACAGGTTACTTTTTATCTCAAGAAATAATAATACTGACAGTCATCAAGAAGGCTGACTAGAGGTGCCCAGCACTCTTCTCTCCTGAAAAAAAAGACCAAAATAGCAAGTAGATAACCACAGGTCCAATAGCATAAGCAAAACCACTGGGATTCAGCAGAGAAGTAACAGTGACCCTGAGGCATGGAAACTTGAGATTGCACCATAAAGAGAGAAGCAAACCAGATGGTCAGGATCAGTTAAGAGCCAGGAAAGACTCCCCATTGCAGGAAAAATATACAGGAGAGATCCCCAATGGTCCACCTTCCCACCACAGATGCTTGTAATCCTAACTGCAGGTGAGCCCCTCAACCCTCCCATACCCTGAGCCTACAGGCAGCACAATTATGTTATCCCTGCAAGGGAATTCATACTTCGTCTTATCCACCACCAGCACCCAATTTGCTGCAGCCCAGCATCACTTTCAGAGTGGAGCCAACACCAGACTATATCCTGCCTTGGAGCCCAATAACTCCTACATCTCCATACACTTGGGGCCCCATCAACATTCTCCCACATCTGCCCAGAGGGCCGCAGCATCATACCATCTGGACTTAGAGGTGGGCCATGTCTCTGATACCCAAGCCCATGCAACACCCTACAACACAGGAAATAGACAGTCCAACACATCATGGAGGCTGCTCCTAAGACATAGGGAGCCAAAGCACAAGCTCCTTATAGCCTGAGAGCCACCTGCCCAAGCCTCCACAACAAACAGAGATCCTGCCCCCACCCCAGCAGTCATTGTATACCCAAGCACACTGCCTGGGTACCTAAAATCTAGTCCACCTTGCCTCCCACAATTACTACCAACACCCACATACTTCACCAAGGGGCCCAAAGACCTCTACTACCATGGCCGATACATGTGTGCACCTCCTGAGATGGCTCAAAGATAAGCCTTCTTGGGTCACCACTTTTACTACTGGCACCCACACACACTATCTTGGAACTCAAGGACCAGCCCACCAGGTGTCCCCATGTCATCACCACTGACACCTGCATGCTCTGCCCAGGGTCCGAAGGAGTAGCCCAAGGAACAGACAAGCCAGACTATGGCTACCACTGCCCATGCCTGTGCACCACACCCAGGGTGCTGAGGAACAGCCAGCACAGGTTCTGTTGTCACTACCACCAGTGCCCACACACCCAATTTAGGGGCCCAAAAACTGGCCCACCCAGAGTCCACTCTCACCACAGCCAATATCCACATAAGCTATTTAGGGACCTGAGGACTGATTCATCTGGGGCTCACCCAGGCCACCCAGGGACCTGAGGACTGGCCTGACTGGCACCACAGTTTCCAGCAAAGTATCACCACAGCCTGCACAAATAACTACAACCACTAGGAAATTCACAGACACCAATGACGTTAATTATAGCCAAAGAAATCATATGGAGGTTACACTCTGGCATCCACTCAGAACCTAAGCCAAAGTACCCTAACCAACAGGCACCACAGATACACCAACAAGAAATCATATTTCCCTATGAAAACTACTCCATAAAATTAGAAAACACTACAGTTACACCAGATGCATAGATATCAACATAAACATCAACAAGAAACATGAAAAAGCAAGTAAACACAACACCTCCAGAGGAACACAGTAAGTCTTCAATAACAGACCCCAAAAGAAACCTATAAAATACCCTAAAAGGAACTCAAAATAATAATATTAAGGAAACATAGTAAGATACAAGTAAACACAGATGGACAATACAAAGAAATCAAGAAACTGATTTGTGATCTGAAAGAGAAATTTAACAAAAAAATAGATATGAGAAAAGAACCAAAGAGAAATCTTGGAATGAAATAATTCAATGAATGAAATAAAATGTATAATCAAGGCCTTTAACAACAGACTATATTAAGAAGAAAACCATTTCTAACCTTGAAGATAGGTCTTTTGAAAATTACCCAATGTAAAAATTAAAAAACAAAAGAATGAAAAAGAATGAAGAAGGCTGGGCATAGTGGCTTACACCTGTAATCATAACACTCTGGGAAGCCGAGACTGGAGGATCACTTGAGCTCAGGAGTTTGAGACCGGCCTGGGAAAACATAGCAAGACTTCATCTCTACTAAAATTTTAAAAAATTAACTGGGCATGGTGGTGCATGGCTGTGATCCCAGCTACCTGGGGGGACTGAGGCAGAAGGACTGCTTCAGCCTGGGAGGTCAAGACTGCAATCATGTACCCTAGAACTTAAAGTATAATCATTAATAAATAAATAAATAAACAAACAAACAAACAGTAAAGGCAAAAACCGTGATTACTTTTGCACCAACCTAATGTAATGTGAATGAGAAATAAACTGTTACTGTGTTAAAACAAACAAACAAAAAAGACTGCAATCAGCCACGATTGTGACACTGTGAGAGAGATTCTATCTAAAAATAATTAATAAATAATAATAATAAGGTCTACATGACATACAGGACAACATAAAGCAAATAAACATTCAAATTTTGTAGAGAGAGAAGAAATAGGAGAAGGCATTGAAAACCTATTTAATGAAACAATAGCTAAAAGCTTTCCAAGTCTTTTGAGAAATATAGACATCCAGATACAGGAAGTTCAAAATTCTCCAAATAAATTTAACTCCAAAATTCCCCTCCAAGGCAAATTATAGCCATGTTATCAAAGTCAAAGACAAATACATAATTATAAAACCAGCAAGAAAAAATCATCAAGTCACATATAAGGGAATTTCCATCACATTAGCAGTAGATTTCTCAGCAGAAACCAGCAGGTCAGGATAGAATGAGATGATATAGTCAAAGTGATGAAAGAAAAAAAAAATGGCTGTCAAGAATAGTATACTCAGCAAAGCTATTCTTCAGAAATGAAAGACAATGAGTCTCTACCAGACAAAAAAAAAAAAAAACTGAGAGACTTCGTCACCACTAGACCAGCCCTACAAGAAATGCTTAAGCAAGTCCTACAACTGAAAGCAAAAGGATGATATATACCATCATGAAAACACATGAAAGTATAAATAAAACTTACTGGTAAAGCAAATACACAATATGGAAGCAAAAGGAATTAAACCTTATCACTATAGAAAACCACCAAATCCCAAAATAAACAATAGGAGAAGATGAAAAAACATAAGGATATGCAAAACAATCAGAAGCTATGTAACAAAATGACAGGAGCCACTTCTCACCAATCTATAACAACCTTGAATGTAAATAGTTTAAATCCTCAATTAAAAGCTATAGGCCGAATGAATGAATCAAAGAAGACCCAACTATATGCTGCCTACAAGAAACTCACTTCACCTGTAAAGACACATAGATACTGAAAGTGAAGGAATGAAAAAGAGTAGTCCATGCAATGGAAATCAAAAGCATGCAGGAGCAGCTACACTTTGACAAAATAGACTTTCAGTAAAAATAAATAAAAAGAGACAAACAGGATTATTATATAACATAAAGGAATCAATTTAGCTGGAGGATATAACAATTGTAAATATATATACTCGATACAGAGCACCAAGATATATAAAGCAAGTATTATTAAAGGTAAAGAGAGACATAGACCTTAATACAATAATCGGGAACTTCAACACCTCACTTTTAGAATTGGACAAATCATCCAGTTGGCCAATTAAGAAAGAAATATCAGATTTAAACTGCATGATAAGCAAAATGGACCTAATAGACATTTACAGAACATTTTATCCAAAAACTACAAAATACATATTCTTCTCATCAGCATGTGAAATGTTCTGCTGGATGAACTACATGCAAGACCACAGAACAAATAAATATCAATAAATTAATTTAAAATTTTATTAAGTATCTTCTTAGACCATAATGGAATATGACTAGAAATTAATAACAAGAGGAACTCTGGAAACTGTGCAAATACATGGAAATTTAAAAACATGCCACTGAATGACCAAAGGGCCAATTAAAAAATTTAAAGGGAAATCAAAAAGTTTCTTGAAAAAGATGAAATTGGAAACAACATACCAAAACATATGGGATACAACAAAAATAGTACTGAGGGAACTTTACAGCAATAAATCCATATATTAAAAATTAGAAAAACTTCAAATAAAGAATTTAATGATGCATTTTGAGGAACTAGAAAAATAAAACAGTACAAACCCAAAATCAGTAGCAGAAACAAATAATAAAGAATAAACTAGAACTAAGCAAAATAGAAACTAATGAAATACAGAAACTCAACAAAATGTTGTTTTTTAAAAGATAAACAAGATTGAAAAACCATTAGCTAGATGGAAAAACCATTAGCTAGATGAAGAATAATAGAAGACACAAAATTAAATCAGAAATGAACAAGGAGACATTACAACTGATACCACAAAAATACAAAGAATCATTAGAGACTATTATGAATAAATATGCCAACAATTGAGAAATCCTAGAGTTAATGGATATATTCCTGGACACATATAACCTAGCAAGATTAAACCAGGAAGAAAGAGAAAACCTGAGAAGACCAATAATGAGTAATGGGATTGAATTAGTCATAAAACGCCTCACAACACATTAAAGCCGAGGCCTGGATAGTTTTCCTGCTGAATTCTACCAAACTTTTAAAGAACACCAACTCTTCTCAAACTATACCAAAAAATTAAAGAGGAAGGATTTCTTCCTAACCCCTTCTACAAAGCCAGCATAACCCTGATACCAAAACCAGACAAGGACAGAACAAAAAAAAGAAAAGAAAAGAAAAAAAAAAAAAGAAATAAGAAAGAAAGAAAACCACAGGCTAAAATCCCTGATAAACATACATGCAAAAGTCCTCAACAGAACACTAGCAAACCAAACAAGACATCAAAAACATAATATACCATGATCAAGCAGGATTTACCTTAGGAATGTGGGGATGGTTCAACATATGCAAATCAATAAGTATGATACATTACATCAACCAAATGAAGGACAAAAACCATCTGATGATTTCAATAGTTGAAGAAAAAAGCCTTTGATAAAATTCAACATTCCTTCATGATCAAAATTCTCAACAAAGTAGGTATAGAAGGAACACATCTCAACATAATAGAGGCCATATATGACAAACTCACAGCTAACATCATACTGAATGAGGAAAAGCTAAAAGCCTTTCTTCTAAGAACTAGAGCAAAAAGCCTTTCCTCTAAGATCTAGAGCAAGACAAGGATGCCTAGCTTTCATTGGTCTTAATCAACATAAAAGCAATTAGGCAAGAGAAAAAAAGAAAGGGCATCCAACTGAAAAGAGGAAGTCAAATTGTCCCTTGCAGATGATATGATCTTATATAAAGAAAACCTAGACTCTAGCAAAACACTTTAGGACTGACAAATGAATTCAGGAAAGTTGCAACACACAAAATCAACATACAAAAACTGGTAGCATTTCTATACACCAATGACAAACTAGCTGAAAAAAGAACAAGAAAGCAATCTCATTCACAATAGCTACAAATAATAATAATAATAAAATACCCGTGAATAAAATTAACCAGGAAGGTGACAGACCTCTACAAGGAAAACTACAAAACATTGGTGAAAGAAATTGAAAGAGACACATATAGAAAGACATCCCATGTTCATGGATTAGAAGAATAAGTGTTGTTATAAAGATCATATCACCCAAAGCATCTACATATTCAATGCAATTCCTATCAAAATACTAATGACTTATTCACAAAAATAGAAAAACAATCATAAAATTTATATGAAAACACAAAAGACCCTAAACAGTCAAAGCAACACTGAGCAAAAAGCTGGAGGCAAAACAATGCCAAAATTATACCAAAATATACTACAAACATACAAAGTTATGCCAAAATATACTACAAAGCTATAGTAACCAAAATACCATGGTATTGACATAAAATCAAACACATAGAATGGAACAGAATAAATAACCCAGAAATAAATCCACAACCTTACAGCCAACAGATTTACTTTTTTTGAGACAGGAGCTCACTCTGTCACCCAGGCTGGAGTGCAATGGTGCAAAAACCATTCATTGCAGCCTCAATCTCCTGGGCTCAAGCAATTATCCTGCCTCAGCTGCCCATGTAGTATAATTCATTGGTCATTTTTTTGTTTTTGTTGGGACCACAGGCTTGCACCACCACGCCCAGCTGATTTTACTATTTTTTGTAGAAATTGAGTCTCACTTTGTTGTCCAAGTTGGTCTTAAACTTCTGGGCTCAAGAAATCCACCTGCCTCATTCTCCCAAAGTGCTAGGATTACAGGTGTGAGCCATGGTGCCTCACTAGCCAACTCTTTTTTGACAAAAGCACCAAGAGCATATCCTAGGGAAAGAAAATCCTGTCCAATAAATAGTGCTGGGAAAATAGGATCTCCATACACAGAAGAATGAAACAAGACTTTTATCTCTCACCTTATTTTTCAAAATCTAGTTAAAATGGGCTAAAGACAAACATAAGACCCTAAACTATATAACTACCAGAAGAAAACATAGGGGAAATGCTTCAGAACACTGATATAGGCAAAGATTTTGTGAGTAAGATTTCAGAAGCATAGGCAACAAAAACAAAAAATTGACCAATGAAATTATATCTAACTAAAACCTTTTGCACTGCAAAAGAAGCAGTCAACAGAGTGAAGAAACAACCTGCAGAATGAGAGAAAATATTTGCAAACTATTCAACCAACAAGGGACTAATATCCAAAATATTCAAAAACTCAACAGCAACAACATAACAAATGATTTGATTAAAAATGGACAAAGGATCTGAATAGAAATTTCTCCAAAAAAGACATACAAATGAACATGCAACATATGAAAAAATGCTCAGTATTACTAATAAACAGGCAAATGCAAATCAAAACCACAATGGAATACCATCTTGCTCCAGTTAGAATGACAACTGTCAAAAAGACAAAATAGCAAGGATGCAAAGAAAAGGGAACTCATACACTGTTGGTGGGAATGTAAATTAATATAGCCATTATGGAAAACAGTGTGGCGTTTTCTCAAAAGACTAAACATAGAACTACCATATGATCCAGCAACCCCACTGCTGGGTATTTATCCAAAGGAAAAGAAATTAGTACATTGAAGAGATGTCTTCACTCTCATGTTTATTCAGCTCTATTCACAATAGCTAAGGTTTGGAATCAACCCAAATGTCTATCAACAGATGAACAGATCAATAAAATGTGGCACATCCAGGCTTATCCATGTTGTTGCAAATGACAAGATGTCATTTTTTATGGCTGAATAATATTCCATTGTGTGTATATGTATTGTGTATATACATATATATACACAATGTATATATATTACAATGTATATATATTACATTAATACAATGTATGTATTCAATATCACTGTGTTCTGAAGTTCATTAAAAGACAGTCTTTAGAACTAGAAAGGTTTTTTGCTACAAAGTCAATGTTTTCAGACAAAGCAAAATCTCTCATTTCTTCTAAGAAAACCTGGTTTACCTTTTATTTAAAATATTAAAACAATTAAGAAGTGTGTGTGCGGTGATACCTGTCTCTACTAAAATTACAAAAAATTAGCAGGATGTGGTGGCAGGTGCCTGTATTCCCAGCTACTCAGTAGGCTGAAGCAGCAGGAGAATCTCTTGCACCTGGGAGGCGGAGGTTGCAGTGAACCAAGATCGTGTCCCTGCACTCCAGCCTGGGCAACAGAGCAAGACTCCATCTCAGAAGACCAAAAAAAAAAAAGTGTGTATGTATGAAAAAGCAAGCAATACAAGTCTGAAGTGGAATAAAAGTAAAAAAATTATAGAATATGGCTTTTCTAATCGAATATAGTTTATCTTGAAAGTGACTCCTTGAGGCAAAGCAATTTTAATTAGTGGAGAATGAGTTGGTAGATGGAGACTATTTTAGGAATTCTGCAAATGTTCTGAGCATTTTCAAGGCCCTTTATATCCCAGTGACACTGTTTTGCTTATAGTTATTATAACTAGTATTTCAGAACATATAACTTTCCTTTTTCTTATTATAATGCACTTCTCTGTCATAATTCTTATGCTTAACAATTGTATTGTTATTCTTTGATCACAATTGAAGAGAGAAAGAGGAAGGTGATCATAGATTTTCATGAGGCATGAGGCAGGAGTGTAAAGGGGCAAAAAAATGAGAGTAAAGACTACAGGGTAAGTATGAGAAAGTGACTGTTATACAAGTAATTAACTAGGATTTTCGCTATAAAAGGAAAAGCTATGGAATCAGAGAGGTTACAGCAGACAAAGAAAAAGAGAAGGTAGGAAGAAGACATTGAGTCAAATAATTCACCTCCCCAGTTCCCATTAATCTAAGACACTACAGATGGTTTGTGAGAGAACCAGAAAAGTTGTTTCAGGACAGGTAATGGGAAACAATTTTCACTTTCTTCTTCTTTTAAGCACTTCCACCTGCCCCCTACAAAACTGGGCTTCCTATCTTCTTGTGCTGTTATTTTACTCTGCTTATCATTTCATGGCTAATAGCTCTATCTACTATTTACATTGATGTCATTTGTAGTCAGCTTCTGGTATCACATAGTATTTTTTGTTAACACTTGAAAATATGAAGTTTTTGAGTTCTCTCCCTGCAATAGACAGTGTTCACACAATAATGACTATACATCTGAAAAGCCACTATAAAATCTGGAAAGACAAGGCCTAAATAGTCCACATGGCAACGACTTCTTTGTAGATGAAATAGCTTCTGGTGATATGGAAGTAATAGCTTTAATTCAAATATTATGTACTTTGGTAGGAAATTTATCTCAAATGAAAAATATACAAAAATAAAAACAGTTCTACATGTTCTGGTAAAAAAAAAAAAAAAAGAAAAGAAAGAATCTAATTTTGTCAGCTTTATTCCTCTTTGTTGAGTGGGTCTGAAGGATATTCTTCCAAGTGTAGTCCATGGATCACCTAGACTGTAATCACCTGGGTGCCTGTGAAAGTACAGATTATGGAAATCTACCCTCTGCTGCTGAGTCAGAATCTTTGGGAATACAGCCTGATCTAAATGTCAGCAAGCTCTCTGCATCACATTTCTGTCCACTAAGATTTCAGAGTCTCTAGTTAAATGCAGGATCCTGTTGTGTGAGAGCAGGCACCTCGCCAGCACTTGGCATACAAGAGTTTACCAACCACAACAGAAACTGTCCTTCCTCTCTCCCCTCTACCTCCTGCAGGGCTCCCAGGCTTTTCTTGCCAATGACATAGATTAGATGCTTCCAAGTACTCAAAAGCCCAAAGGTTAATGAGGCATCTCATTCATATTTCATGATTGCTGTTTGCCCTTCTCTGCCTTTGGGACACACAATGGAAAAGTGCAATCAATAGAATAATATCAGAAGCACTAGACAATTAGAAGATACCAGAAATAATCCATAGACCCCTACTGTATTTATAGCAAATGGCCTGAATTAATAAATTATCAACAGAGATCATTATTTCACTAGAATCTGTCAATGTGTGAAAAAAAAAAGGCAAACAAATATATCAAACTCTAGGAATAAAGAACACCTACCAATTTCTTTTTTTAATTATCCCATTCTCAACATGCCTGTTTTTATCGTGTCTGCCCCATTTCTTGTCATCAAGGCCATCATTCTATTGTTTTTTGTGTTGAAAGATTTTAGAGCTCTTTATTCTCAGGCTAATATGCTCACACATAGGACAATGATGGAAAGGACAGGAGAAGTTCAATGCATCTGTGTTGAAAAC
This sequence comes from Piliocolobus tephrosceles, assembly GCF_002776525.5. Classification (NCBI taxonomy): domain Eukaryota; kingdom Metazoa; phylum Chordata; class Mammalia; order Primates; family Cercopithecidae; genus Piliocolobus; species Piliocolobus tephrosceles. The sequence continues at coordinate 133,858,291 of NC_045441.1, read as the reverse complement.
TAATACCTCTGATGTTCACTTTCTAAACTCAAATCTTTGCTACATTTTAAAGCTCATTTATTGGGTAAATTTTCTCCTAAAACTTTGGGGAGGGTGTTATTAATTATATTGTTCATATTCCCTCGTCTCTAATGCCCATTACCTCTCCTATATAACCCTTTGTTTTATACTTTTAAAATTGATTTACAATAGTAATAGAAACCATTACTGAGTATCTAAAATATTCCAGAAATTTTGTATAAGTTATGTTTAAATATTACAAGTACTTCCCAAAAATATGTTCTTTGCAGCTCAAGTCCTCTAAAGTGTTTTAAAAAAACAAAATAGGCTTTGGGGATCATTTAGAGACTGTTTCAAACTATTTCTTGATTTTCAGGTTCCTGAAACATATTCATATATTAAATCATCTGAGATATACAGTGGGGAAAAAAAAAAAAGCAGTAAAAGTTTTTATCTCAAGGTTTCTTATGTTAACTTGACCGTGAAACTATTTTTTTTTAGGTTCCAGTGAAATTACTTTGCAAAATGCTGCCTTGGACAAAGTTTGAATATATTTAGTATTATTAATTTTATTCTTATTACTACTACTCTAATTTAAATACAAAGTACTATGGCAGTAAAAAAGAAATAGATTATTTGTCCAAAGCCACAGAACTAAGGGATGATAGAGCCGATATTTAAATGTGTCTCTAAAGTTCACTTTCATTCCATTATTTCTAATATATTCTTCCTCTTTAATTTCTAAATCATTTCTTCTAGATCATTTTTTAAATTCTATAAAAGAAACTAACATCTACTAGTAGATATTATACACCCAAGGGTCAACCCTTATTTACCTAGAATGCCCATAAAACAATCAAAATAATATTCATTATTGGGGCATTTATGTAATACAGGCCATTAACACACAATGCTTTTTTTTTCTATAATCATTTTTTAATGTTACATTTTAAGACAAAATTTTAAGTAACAATCCTTGGAATTTTTAAAGAATCGAAAACACTGAGGCAGAATTTTGCAAGAAAGCAGACTTTAGCAAGTCATTAGTGAAACAAACTTCATAAAACAAGGGAAGGAAAGAGGGAGGGAAAATAGATAAATAACTTTGGCACGAGTGAGATGGGGAGAATAGGCTTTGGAGTTCATGAGCTCTAATGACATAGCACCTGACTTTCAAGAAACTCCTACAGGAGAAATTTGCACAAGAGATCAGTTATATAAGCAAATATATTTATTGTACATTTTTATGAGAAAAAATAGAAACAACTTGTATCCAAAAATAAGGAAACAAAAAATTAAATAAATTATGGTGTGGTTCACTGAAGTTTATATGAACAGATAGGAAATAATCACAATAAATTTTTTCCCATTAAAAAGAAGTCAAAGAATAATGTATGTGGCATGATCTGAAATTGTAAAGGAAGAGATGGGAATGCTGAGAGGAAGTGGGCTGTGAAGGGATACTTTTGCTTTCATTCCTTTATTTTTTATTGTTTACATGTAATGGTTGGCAACAGGCATATAATGCAAGATTACTTTTTTATTTAAAAATAATTCTAAGAAATCAATTAGAAAGTGTATGTCTTGCAGGCAACATAGTATAGTGAACTAAGCATCATCTCTGTATGCAGACAACCTGAATCAAACTATAATTCTTCATCTATTATCTGGGTAACTTTGATATTTTCCTTAATTTATCTGAATATTCATTTTTATCAACATAAAGTAGGGATAATTATCATGTCTTTCATTACTCCAAGGCTTAGAGGTGATATATACAGGTGCCCAATATACAATAGCTAATAATAGCAAATCACTTCGAAGAAAAACAGCATTGCATATTTTACTGTGTGTTGTTCTGGTTTTATCTGTTCCATTTATCTATTCCTACATGTGAGTCCTTTAAAAGAAAAGAGAGATTTTTCTGACTTGTATTCTTAAACCTGTCTCCTCTGCCAGGTTTACTTAACTTCACCTAGTAATACCTTAGAATATTGCAGATTGGGGAAATAAAATAGAATTACGTGTATGTTCGAGCTAGAAAAGATCTTAAAGATTAACTAGTCCCATTTCCAATTTTACTACAAATAGAAAAATAGTATGGCATAGTAATTAGTTCATTAAATTGATTAAATGTATAGAGTCACTCAAGGTATATTATCTCATATACAGTATACATGACCCTTATATGGTACTAACTGAGGTCTGTTTGCTTAGCGTATACCACTGAGTTTTATTTCCTGGTAAGACGATAATTTTAGAACTTGGAATATTTAAAAGTGTGTAAGTCTGAGAACTATCACTGCCTTAAACTCTGAGAAGACAGAACATAGGGTGAAAGAGGGCAGAATGTAAGAACATCAAAGCCAGGGACAAATTTCATCTATTTAGCTATTCTGTAATTTCACTTGCATCATGGTAATAATGCAATAATACTCTTACACAATAATGCTTTGTGTCTGCCTTGGTATTATGTTTGTCAGACTGCTATGCCATCCCCAGCAATAAAATTAGAGAGGGATAACGTGGTAAAAAGGCATACACTTCATACTCTCTCTGTATTCTTAAACTATATAGTATTGTTTTGCAAGTATCCAAACAATGCATACATTGTATCATTCTTTATGTAGCCTTACACAACTTTCATTTTTTGCTTAAAGTTTTGTTTTTGCAATTTATGCACGTTGCTAAAGGTCTAGTTTATTCACTGTAATTGCCATTAATGTTCACTTATAAGAATATATGACAGTTTACTCATTTTTCCTATTAGTGGCCACTTCTATTGGCTTCAGTTTAATTGCAAAGAATAGTAATGAATAATCATATTTTTGGATAGATAAGAAAAAATAGATATTTAATAGATAGATGATAGAAAAACAGATAGACAGATGATAGATAGATAGACAGACACCTTCTTCAAATCATGGGAATGAAGTATATAATTGCGGGTCACAGGGTATATGCATCTTTAGACCTGCTAGATAGTGCCAAATTGTTCTTCAAACTCATCGTATTAATTTATACTCCTACCTTCTATATATGAGATTTTCCATTGGTCTAACTTCCTCTCCTATACAGAAGATCGGCCCTTACAACTTTTTTTAAAAATCTGTTTTGTTTTGTTTTTTTCTTTCAGCAGTTATCATGCTGGCAAGATGTGGTTTATTTTTGGAATATTTTGCAAATGACACCAGGTAAATGAGACATGAAAAATGACATCGGACATAATTGGTGTAAAATTTAAAATAGTCATAACATCTAAAATAAAAGAAATCTGAACAAAAATCTAAAAATAAGTATCTAAATAAGAAAAGTATGAGAAAATGTTAAACATCTACTTTGAGGTCCTTCATATAAGTAGAATTATAAACTCTATTTGCAATTTCAACCAAAGAAATCAAGCTAAAATCCCTTGATTCAGGGGTCCCCATCCTCCAGATCACAGACCACCACCAGTTCCTGGCCGGTTAGGAACCAAGCCACACAGCAGGAAGTGAGCAGTGGGTGAGTGAGCAAAGCTGCATTGGCTTTCCATCACTGGCATTATCACCTGAGCTCTGCCTGCTGTTAGATCAGCTGCGGCATCAGATTCTCATCGGAGTGCAAACCCTGTTGTGAAGTGCGCAGGCAAGCAATCTAGGTTGTGGGCTCCTTATAAGAATCTAATGCCAGATGATCTGTCATTGTATCTCATCACCCACAGACGGGACCATCTAGTTGCAGTGCAGGTCAGCAAACTCAGGGCTCCCACTGATTCACCATTATGGTGAGTTGTATGATTATTTCATTATATATTACAATGCAATAATAGTAGAAAGAAAGTGCACAACAAATGTAATGCACTTCGATCATCCAGAAACCATCCCCCACCCACCCACACCCCAACCCCATGAAAAAATTGCCTTCCATGAAACCAGTCCCTGGTGCTAAGAAGATTGGGAATGGCTGCCTTAATGCATTTGGGTGAACATTACATTTCTCATTTAATTCCTGCTCTTTTGTTCACTGTTCCAAAACTTCTCTCATGGCCTATGATCTACGGAAGGTCAAGGATCCTTATTTCCTTTCACTGGACAGTTAGATATCCATACCTGCCAACTTTCTATTGAAAGTGATACGTCATTCAAGATATTCTCACTTGGGTTTTTCACAGGCCAATGTTGATATTCCTCTCCAACACGATGCATCTTTTCATGTAGTAAAGCCTTAACCAGAGCAAAAATTCAAGAATTTGAGTTTTTATTTGTTGAATGCTTCATTTTTAAATACTATCAAAACTTTTATACATATTTTCTCCCTCTCTCATATCAGTTGAACAGGGCTAAACGATTTTCCCTCAGAATTGTATTTCATATTGCAGGTTTAGAAACTCAAACAGGAAAAGGATTGTGTTAACCATCATAATAATTTAGAGGGAAAAGAGTTGAATAAGCGAAAGCAGGTCCCCTCCAAACTCCCAAGTGTCTTCATAGAGTGACGAGCCTTTAATTAATTTGCCACAGTTGAACCTTTGCAGGTTGATTATGATGGTATGTCAGCACAAATACGGAAAATCACATTAACCAAGCTCACAAAACTAACACATAAAATAAGAATACCAATTTATTGATTTCCATTTTTAAAAAATGACTGCAGAAGGGACCTATCACTCAAATCCTGTGGTCAATGTATTTTCCTTGCAGGAAAGCCACAGGGGAAGCCAACCTCTGAGGCTGTTTGGTGTACCTGGAAATTTATCATTAAATCAATAAGTATAGAAAGTCCAAAAAGATAAAGACACACGCTTGACTGTCATAAAAATGTCATGTCAGAGTTAAGAAGAGATCATCCACAAAAGAACCCCTAATTTTCTTCTAGGAGGCCTTACAAAATACTTCATCTATCATAGAAATTAAATTTTTAAAGTCCTTTCCATAAATAAAACTCCAACCTTAGAAGTTTCACTAATAAATTGTACCAAATATTTGATGAAGAAATATACCAATTCTACACACACTCTTCCAGAAAACTGAAGAGGAAGGACCACTTCCCAACTCGTCGTATGGAGCCAGCATCATCCTGACACCCAAACTATACAAAAACATTACAAGAAAACAAAATTGTATCTGTTATAATCAGTATTCCTCATGAAATAGATGCAGACGTTCTAAACAAATTTTAACAAACTGAATCCCACAATTTATAAATAGGATATTATATCCTGACCAAGTTGAGTTTATCCAAGATATACAAGTTTGGTTTACATTCAAAGGTTAACCAGTGTGTCAGGTGATAAGTGCTAAATAAACTGTGGGATATTATACAATGGAATATTATTTAGCAATAAAAAGAAATGAAGTACTGATACACGCTACATGAATTAAACTTGGAAGTATTACGTAAAAGAACTCAGTCACAGAGGACCACATATTGTAAGATTCCATTTATATGAAATATCTAGAATGGGCAAAGCCATACAGACAGAAAGTAGATTAATAGTTGCCTAGGGCTGGAGATTCCAGGAAGAGGGAAGTGGGGAGAAATGGGGAGTGACTGCTAATGGGTATAGGGTTTTGGAGTGATAAAAATGATCCATAATTGATTATGGTAATGGTTGAAGTGTACCAAGAACTATTGAAATGTATACTTTAAAACATTTCAACTGTATATTTTCAATGGATGAACTGTGTGTGTATATATGTGTGTGTGTGTGTGTGTGCGCGTGTGTGTGTATATATATATATATTTTTATTATTATTATTTTTTTTCCTGAAACAGAGTCTCACTCTATTGCCAGGCTAGAGTGCAGTGGCGCAATCTCGGCTCACTGAAACCTCCACCTCCCAGGTCAAGCGATTCTCCTGCCTTAACCTCCCGAGAAGCTGGGACTACAGGCATGCACCACCACCCGGACCCAGCTAATTTCTGTATTTTTAGTAGAGACAGGGTTTCACCATGTTGGCCAGGATGGTCTCAATCTCTTGACCTCGTGGTCTGCCTGCCTTGGCCTGCCAAAGTGCTAGGATTACAGGCGTGAGCCACCGTGCCCAGCCCAAATTGTATAATTTAAAAATTCTCAGTTATACTGCTAATCAATGTAATTAACCACAGTAAGAAACTAAAAGGAAAATCATATGATGATATGATCAGGTACACCAAATGATCACATGATCATTTCAATCAATAAAAAAAGAATTTGCCAAAATCCATTCCTAATGAAAACTTCACCAAACTAGGAAGAGAGGGAAATTTTATCACTTAATAAAGGACACCTAGGAAAACCCTAAAGTAAGCATTACACTTACGTTTTCCCCCTGTAATCACATCTGCCTCAATCATATATATCGATAAAAAGAAAGCTACGATTCAAGAGCTACAGGTTGTCTCCTTAGGATCTTGACCCAATTGGACGTAATTTTGTAATGAATTTTGAAAAGATGGCATTGAATTTCTACTTCAAAAATATATGCTGATATTAACATTTTAGTATTGAATATTTACAATCTGCAAAAATATTGGTAGTCTGGAATACAAAGCATTGGTGAGAAAGTGGGAAGCGCAGAAACTCAAACATTGTTGGTAAGAGCGTAAACTGGTACAAACACTTTAGAAAACAATTAGGAATTATCTTATAAACTGGGTCATTCACATATCCCACGATTCAGCAAGTCTATTCGTAAGAATGTACCCTAGAGCTGTAGTGTCTAATATAGAAGCCACTAGCCACATAAACCTATATAAATTTTAATTAATTAAAATTGAGTAAAATATATGCAGTAGTAATGAGCAGACTTAGTGCCTGGACGTTGGTCTCTAATACCATTTTCCAACAAAAGGAATCAGGTCCTTTGGGGAAATGGCTGATTCTAGGGGCTAGAATAGGAAATATACAAGAAAAGCCTGGAGCATCTTGTAGTGCCAGAAAGAAAGGGCTCAACACACACACACACACACATCTGTACACACACACACATCTGTACACACACACACATCTGTACACACACATACACATGCATACTGATGGGAGTTATGTCAAATAGACACAGGAACCACCTGAAAGAGCTCCCAATGACCAAATCTAGAACAATTTGAGCAACAAAGATTATAACCTAAAATATAAATGTTCATGAATCCATACAATATAAGTTAATTACTGAATAATAAAGTAAATGAGAGAGAAAAGACAAAGCTTTTGCAGAAGAATCCCAAATAATTTCCACTCCTTAAGTATAGGCTGCACATAGTGACTTTGTTCTGAAGAGAACAATATGGAAATATGGGGCAGTGAGAAATGGTAAAGAGTAGCTTCAGACTGGAAAAATCTGACAAAAACAAAGCTACTTCAGCCAGGTCGGTGTCAACAGTAATAAGCCATGATGACAGTATCGTTCTCTTGATATGATATGACAAAATGATACTCTACTCTTCTCTTCCTACCCAAAACCCTAATCTTCAATCTAATCATGAGAAAAACATCAGACAAATCCCAATAGTGTGACATTATGCAAAATATATAACAAGTACTCAAAATTGTCAAAGTCATCAAAAACAAGCAGAGTCTGAGAAACTGTCACAGTCAGGAAGTGCCTAAGGAAACATGATGATTAATGTAATGCGGGATCTTGGAACAGAAAAACAACATTAGGAAAAAAATAAAGAAATATTAATATACTACAAATAAGAAATACAATAGTAATCAAAATATACAATGAAACTCTAACTGACAGGTGTTGTCCCTCTTCCCTTCAATCTTTGCATCAAGAGAAATTAATTTCAACACTCCATGGATTGATGTTTTTGGCTATGAAGTGCATAAAACCCATGCTTTTTAAAGAAAGTTAAATAGAAATTCAGTTCCTAAGTTGTAGTAGCCACATTGCAAGTACTCAAAAGCCCCTGAGGGCATTGGCTGTAATACTGGATAGCATAGACATAGAACATTTCCATCACTGCAGAAAGTTTGGTTAGACAGTGCTGTTCTGGAGAACACATACATATGTGTCCAGTAACATATACAAGAATGTTCATAGGAGTATTGTTCCTGGTTTTTAAAATTATTTTTTAAAATGCCCATCAACAGGGAAATGGATAAACTGTGACATATTCATAAGGTAGAATTCTATACAACAGTAAAAGTGAATGGACTACAGGCTTATACATCAACAAGAACGAATCTTTAAAATGTTGAGTGACAGAAGCAAATTTCAAAATTCATATATATATATATAAAATGAAATCAGTTCTTAAAATTCAGAAGCTGTGAAACTGAATAATGCATTGCTTAGGGATGCATTTGTATTTGGTAAAATGATAATGAGAAGAAACAGAACTGTGATCACAAAATTCAGCTCAGACCTCTTGTAAAGAGGACATGGGCAGCATCTACTGAAAGAGATACTTGGTGAAAGTCTTTTGCTAACATTGGATGGCTGTAATTAGCTGGGTGTGGTGGCTCTTGCCTGTAATCCCAGCTACTCGGGAGACTGAAGCAAGAGAATTGCTTGAACCCAGGAGGCGTAGGTTGCAGTGAGCCGAGATGACACCACCGCACTCCAGCCTGGGCAACAGAGCAAGACTTTGTCTCAAAAAAAAAAAAAAGGTTGGATGGTTGCTCCAGATAAGTTTCTTTTATTATTATGTCTCACAATTTACATTTCTATTACATAAGATATTTTGAATACATTATCTCTTTGTCCAAGCTTTATCCAATTTCTCCTTTTGTTACTTACCATTTTTCCCTATTAGGGAATCTCATGCCCATTACCAAGCATTCTTCCACTTCAGCAGCTGAAGCTGAAACTTGTTGGCCATCGTGAATTTTGCTATTTGTTTTCTGACCCCTTGTCTTGGTTCATTTGTATTGCTATAAAGAAATACCTGAGGCTGGGTAATTTATAAAGAAAAGATGCTTATTTGGCTCATAGTTCTATAGGCTGTATAAGAAGCATGGTGTCAGCAACTGCTCAGCTTCTGGTGAGGCCTCAAGCTGCTTCCACTCCCAGTGAAAGGTGAAGGGGAGCTGCATGTACAGAAATCACATGATGAGAGAGGAGGCAAGAGAGAGAAGGGAAGGGTGCCAGGTTCTTTTAACAAGCGACTCTTTGCGGGGAGCAATAAAGTGAAACTCACTCACTATGAGGAGAATGGCACCAAGCCATTAATGAGAAATCCACCCTGGTGACCCAGACACCACCCACCAGGTTCCACCTCCACCACTGGGGATCAGATTTCAACATGAGACTGGAAGGGGCCAAACAAACCACATAAAAACCACAGCACCCCTTAAACATCGGCTGTTGTGCTTTCAAATTTGCAGTACTATATTTTAGTCTGGATTCATAGTCTAATTTGGCACTTCAAAACTCAAAATGAATATTAATATATGCTTCTCAATTCAGCAGATATTATCTTGCAAGTCAAATGAATGAGGCCAATATTCAGACAATCTATTGTTTAATCTTGTGTCATATAAATATTGACTCTTCGTATAACAGAGCATCATTACCTAGAAGAATCAACAGCATTTAAAATGCACAAAATGCTTCAAGACTCTCTTGGTAGGCTTTATTAATATTCTTCTACAAAATAGTATTGAAACTATTCCATTCATATTTTTAAAATCCTTTTCTTGAGTTACTTAATTAAATCTCTACTCACTTTTCTAATTGTTTATCAAATACTAATTTCCTTTTATAACCTGCTAGGGTTTCAAAAATAGTAGCCAGGTAGCAATGCCTATTTAAAGTTTTTTGTTCTTTCCCATGCTGATTTTCTGAATTACTGTATTTTTCCCATACCCACATTTTAAAACAAATTATGTATTTAACCACAACAGATGGATATTCTGGTTATTTTTAATAATGCATTGCTTTTTAAATTATTTAACCTATTTTAATTATGTTTAACAGTGTTCTATTCAGAAATTAAATATAAAGAAAAATCAAGTTAATAGAAAAATTAGTTCTTCTCAGTCAACAAAGCATTTCTAATACATGTAAATTAAAGGAAAAGAAACTCTATAGTCCAAAGGTATAACTGTAATTTTTCACTGATCACTGTTTTGTTACCTTTTTGTGTATACACTGAAGTATATGCTGATTCCTTAGTGAAAAAAAAATGGTAACTATTTCAAAACAGAAAGAAATCGTTTGGTCAATAAATTATAGTATAATCAATATTCAGTTGTAAACAGATTATGGTTAGGGACCCCAACACTGGCCTCATTTCCACTTTCAAAATATAATACCAAATTAAGAAAATAAAAAGGATGAAAACTCACAATATTGTAAACAAGAAGTGAAAGCTAACTAAATCTGTAATAAACCTCCATCAATGACAAGGACAACAGGACTGGATAAAAGGACACCTGTGAGCCACCTGTGCTATGATACCACCCACCTGGAAACAGGTAGAAATACTCCTTTTCATCCTTCCTCTTCGTCTATGCCTTAAAAGATAAACCAGAAAATTGCTCCAAATCCTCCATAGACAATACTTTCTGAGGTAGCCTCATACATTCCCTTATCTGTCCAATACCAGTTCTCTATCTCCAGTTAGAAACTCCAAACTTCAATACACAAACAGAACATGAGGGAATTGGCAATGGCAGGTGGAAAACTGGAAACTGAAATTTCTAGCAGGCGGGTCAGGAGTAGACAATGATGGAAACAAGAACAGCCTTATCAGCAGTATTTACTGTGGGCTGAACTTTCCATTCTCCAATTTGTTTCTATCATTAAACAACTAGGTATAAGGAGCTAGGGTAGAGGAGTTCACACTGGATGACAGTGAATAAACACCTAGTAAGTAGACTGCCAATTCAGCCCCCTCCTGCCTACCCCTCAGACCATGCCTTGCCCCAACACCATACAGCACACACTTCTTGGAGAACCATTTTTCTCCTCTCCTTTATGTGGGTAATGATTATTTTGATACCATGTGACTGCACTGTATGGGAAACAGCTGACTGCACCATGGGAGAAAAATAACTAAGCCAATAAACTCCCTTCCTAGGTAATTTAGATTTGAAAAGAAGATTTCAGATCAGTCAGGTTAGCTGCACCACAGAAGACACATTATCTGAGAGCTAATGAAGGTCGTGGTTTAGACCAGACCAGCTGAAATAGCAGGAGAGTTGAGTGAATTAGACAAGACTGGCCAGAAACAAGAAGGGGAGGGCAGGAGACAGGAAGAGAATGGTGGGAAGCAAACACAACGCAAAGAAGAGACAAAGAAAGTGACATTTTATCCCTGGACCAATGGTTTCTACTGCTCATCAGTTTCCAAGATAAACTTCTGCATCTTCATCTTAAACTTTGTTTTTGCTTTTACAGAAGCTTCCTAGGAGAATTTCTGTGACTGAAAGCCAGTATAGTTCTAGAAAATATGTGGAGCTCATTATACAGAAAGAATTTAAATCTGAGCTGAACACATCAACTTGCCAAGCTGCTAAAAATATGCAAAGGAGCTTTAACCTACTGCCAAATGGACAGTGATTAAAGCCAAGGACAATATATATACCCTGGTGGTTGACAAGTGCCAGATGTGAATAGAGCTCTTACCATTTAAATATAAGTAAAAAGGCCAGGCACAGTGGCTCATGCCTGTAATCCCAGCACTTTGGGAGGCCAAGGCGGGCGGATCGTGAGGTCAAGTGATTGAGACCATCGTGGATAACACGGTGAAACCCCATCTCTACCAAAAATACAAAAAATTTAGCCAGGTGTGGTGGCACACGCCTGTAGTCCCGGCTACTCAGGAGGCTGAGGCAGGAGAATCCGGGAACCCAGGAGGCAGAGATTGCAGTGAGCTGAGATCACGCCACTGCACTCCAGCCTGGGCGACAGAGCGAGACTCCGTAACACCCCCTCCCCTCCAAAAAAAAAAAAAAATATATATATATATATATATATATATATATATATATGTAAACAGGAATTCAGAATACTGCAGGACAAGGAAAAGAAAACATCTTGCAGAAGACTTAAAGAGAAGACTTCTAAGTGCTAAAGTAGAAGAATCATCAGAAAGATATTTTTTAAAAATTGCTGTGAAACTTTGGCAGAAAGTCATATAAACTTCCACACTTTTAAATTTTTGAAAAAGAGACAATAAGAATTTTAAAGCAGAGAGGTGCATAAGAATTGTAAAGCATTTAAAATATATTTGCCAAGTTAAATTAGCATCACAGTTAATAAAGAACTGTGATAAAAACACAACTGGGATCAGTAACATGGAAAACAAATTAGAGAATCTCTGTATTTCCCTCCACCGCAATTATCATGTTCACAGGTCCCAGTGGCCTACCTGGTGGTGTGACCCAAAACTTCATTTCTGAAGGATCTGATCTCTTGGTTTTCACATGGTTCTTCCTTTAGAGTTGCTGCACATGTCCATTTAGAGTTATGTTGAGATAAGAGAGCACCAAGATGTGCTCAGAGATTATCTGCTTTCTATACATTCCTCCTAACCATCAATGTCCGAAAGCTTCACTACCTCCTTCTGCATATCAGTGTCAATTACCCTACCAAATGATGACTCTCTTCTTACCTGTGAGCCCCTGACCACGAGATGTCCAAAGTGCTCCAGCTGAATGAAACTCCTGCTATGTCTCCTTGTAAGAGTCCCCTCACTTTAGACAAGGAACTCTAGCAAAGCAATGCCCAGAATTACAGGGCTGAGAAGTACAATGTCCTGCAGTATGTCGGAGGTGATGACAAGAGGAACCCTTCTGCTACCCACCTTGGTATCTGGGCCCATATATTCCTCCTATTATTGGCAGAGCACCACATTTAGGTCTCTGTTTAAGTGTGTAGTGTGCATTCTGAGAATGGTGCTTCTTCATCCTTTTGGAGCATTGCCTTCAAGCTGGAGCTTCACCTACATCTTGAGAAGGCCATTGCTAGAAGGCCTGTTAGAGTAACAGGCCAGTTACTTCTTGATACTGTAAGTATATGATACAAACAGTAAATCCAGTGGGTGTAGGCCCATTCTCACACCTCCTTTGCTGTAAGTGGATCACACCTGGGATGATTTGTTGAGTAGGATTCCACACTTCTGGATCAAGCATTCTAAAAGCACCAGGATGACAGTGCTAGCTGAAGCACTAAGGGCCAGGAAGGCAAATTCATACCAAGAATACACAAGCATCTCTTTGGACAAATCCCTATCCCTTCCAGCGTGCAGTCTCCTTGCCACCAAATCAGATTCCTCAAAGAACAGTGCCATTTAGAGCAAATGGGGACTCTGTTGTCAAGCCCATACACATTGTTCATCTCTGACACAATGGCCACTCCAGTAATGGGTTTATTGGGCCAGATCCAGGAAGGCTGGTGACAAAGGCTGGGTAACACTGACTGGCCGTGCCATTTTGTCTCATTGGTGTTCCATGACCCTTTCACAGTGAATGCCTCCTGGTAGCGTCAATGTGTGATAGACAGATGACACTCGGGCCCATATGTCCATCACATGCTCCAAATCTAGAACTCCTTGTCTTTGACCTTCTATTTCTTTTCCTTCCAGGCCCTTGACCAGCCAGCCAGGCAATTAACCACTGCCCAGGAATCTGCATATATTTTTACTTTGGTCCACTTCTCATTCCATACAAAGTGGAGTTCATGGCTCGGAGGTCTGCACATAAGGAAGATTTTCCCTCTCCACTATTTTCAAAGCTAATTTGATTGTGGGCTACAATGTAGCCGCTATCCATTTTCAGCTTCCACACACATACCAAGTGGACTCATTCATAAACAAAACTTTGGCTGCCCCCTCTTTGTTTAGCAAGTCATACCAGACCCACCACATGACCACTGTGGTAAGTGTAAGGTCTGTTGCTGTACTGTGGTGCATATCTGAGGTACCTGCTTATGCGTCTCACTCACGTCCTCTGGCCCTTCCTGGAAATGGTTCCAGATGCACCATTTCCATCTTGTGACCCAGAGCTGCTGACCCATCTGACTTCTTGACTCTGCAGTTCCTACATCACTTAGCCCATCACAGGTAGTTCAAGATGCATAGTCACTTGGTGCCTCATGCTCAAGGGTTCAGTCTCTACCAGGATCCCTACATAGGAGGAACTGTTTCTAAAATGACATAATTCTCTGCTGCAGTTGCCATGGTCTGGCTTCAAATTCCAGGGGCCTGTGTTGTGCTTTTCTCACTGGGAATTGCCGTGAAATCTACACTGAATCTCTTATCACCACTAGTACCAACAATATTATACGGTCAATTGGATTATATGACCCAAATCCAAGGACAGCCTGAATCTTCTGCAGAGCCACTCAATACTGACAGCCTTCCATATCACTCAGTATATGGGAAGGAGCAATATTCCTACTATGTGTCCTTTGGCAAGAGTATACTTCCTCTCCTGGGGTCCTTGATGAGGTATTAAATCCATGTCCCAAAAAAGAGCTACCAAGCAGATGAATTTTGATGATCTACTCTTATGTTCTAGCCCCTTAAGCATTTGGAGCTGAGAGATAAAACCTTGATAACTGGTGTAGAGATCTACTGATACGCTTTCAAGGAGGTCTATTGAAGTCATTTATCCCCCAACCATCTCTGTATCCTCAAGAGCATCTCTTACAGAGTGTGCTTTCTACTTTGTAATCCTATGATATAAAGTGATCCTATAATGTAAAGATCCTTAAATATAGGTAATTCTAAAATTTCTAGACCCAGCCTTGCCCAGGTTAAACCCATAGCACATGCCCCCCTTCACCTCCTCTCCCATTCTAGTACTTTCCTCCCACCCCATCCTGCTTCTCATGGGAAAGCAGTCAGACAGAAGGCAGTATGGCATACTGAAGACAGCAGCAAAATACAAAAAAGTCTTCACCAGTGGGGTTACATTTGCGGTTGCCCTAGATGAATGAAATGAATTTCTGTACCCAGAGAATGGAGGAATGTAGGAGCAGGCAGAGGGAAAAAAAACAGCAAAGGCACAGAAGGGTAATGAGATTTAGCAGTCTGAGGAGGAGCAAGTGGTCCAGTGTGATGCAACAGGCCTCATAATTCTCCAGTTATGTGGGAGACTTTCATTGTTGTTTTGCATTGTGTCTTAAATCTCACAGCCATTTCAAGAAGCAGAAAGTGAGGGCCATAGGATAACTGAATTGTTTTATATATAGACTCAGCAATCTCCTTAAAAAAAAAAAAAAAAAAAAAGGTGGGAAGGGGATATTTATTCCCCTGCTCTTATATATATCAGTGAAGACTTTCTTATACGACATTCATCCATTTTTTGCAGTAGGATCTCATTGTGAGCTCACATCGAATTTATTAATAACTATCACCTTAACACCTTTTTTTCCATCCACATTAATGACTTCTAACCTATATTTTCTGGCTTATAATCTTTTTTTTTTTTTTTCCTTCAGATTTGGTCTTTCCCTAGTGGATTGCTTTCCATTTATCTTGATTAAACCTCAGTCTATTGATTTCTCTTCTTTCTCTAACTTCTCAGAAATCTGCTGTATATTAATTCAGCTTTCTGTGAAATTAGCGATCCCTCCTAGTGCTGAATAACATTTAGGGAAGTTTTAAAATCCAAAATCGTTAAATAACCTCCTTCTCAAACTTTAGGTACTATATTTAATTCCGATAGAATGAGAAAATACGTGCATACATATTTCACCCTAGGATGACAAATTCTTTGTTTTCAAGTAATTTGTTTTTATTTTATTGGAGAATATTATAAAATTTAAGAGTCCTTGAATAAAAAGTCAAGCTTTAATGTACGCTTTCCTTTATAATAGGACAGAACAAAGAGGAAAGTTCATGAAATGTTCATACCCTACAATCAAGGTATACTTACTCTTAGAGATGTATAATAAGCAGAATAAAAATTATGTATAATTACTTTTTATTTTTCTATCTACCAAATAATATTGAATCATCATTGTATCCCTAGGAATTAACATTGAGTCATTTATTCAATGTGCAACAGCAAGATGGGATTCGAACCCAGATATTTTTTACACTTTTCTTGTTAGTATAGTGAGATACACTTTTAGTTCTTTCATTAAACTCAACAACTATTTAGGGTGAGTCTTGCTTTCCAGCCACAATTAAGGATGTTAGGGACCCAGTGATGAACAAAGAAGCCTCCTGCACTTAGTGTCTGTGAAGTATGATTCACTTTTAGTTCCTGCCTTACATTCAATCACTATTTAGGGGGAATCTTGCTTTCCAGCCACACTTCAGAATGTTAGGGATCCAGTGATGAACAAAGCAGCCACCTGCTTCTTAGCATCAGTGAAGTGTGATTCACTTTTAGTTCGTTCATTAAACTCAGTAACTGTTTAGGGGGAGTCTTTCTTTCCAACCACACTTCAGGATGTTAGGGATCCAGTGACGAACAAAGAAACCTCCTGCTCTTCATGTCTGTGATGAAGAAAAATCGCTATCTTAGGTTCATTCATGTTCTTTTCTTTACTGCACAGAAACATGGAACCCTCAGACACGAACTCCTTCCATTGAGCTTCCCTCCACCGAAAAATGTATCTGTGTGTCTCCCCAGTCCTCACTTCTCTCCATTTCACCTGAGAGGACAAAGTGTCCATCCACTTCTCTCTCTCAGAAGAGGCAGCTGCTGAAGCTGTGGCTTGGCACCTGCAGCCCCAATATGTCTGGAAATGTTTTCCATCCATAATGGCAAGTCAGTCTCTCTCTCTCTCTCTCTCTCTGTTTCCTTTGGCCAACAAGGAAACTTCAGTCACCCCAATTTTTTAAATTGGTTTTGTATCTTTCTCAAACTCCTGCCTTCACTCTTTCTCCTCAACAATAGATTAAACCGACTTTAGACTCATTTTTATTATTTTCAGGCATCCCATTCACTCTTCAAATCAATACAACTTTCCTCTCTCTGTTACTCCACTTGAAGGTGAAGTTCCCTCACTCCCCAGGAGGGAGAATTCTGAGGAACATATTCTGCACATCCTCCCAGGTTCCCCTGAGTTTTGCTGTGGTCGTGAGGAAGCAAGGCACCGCTAGCCACATTACCCCCACCTCGCCCCTCTCCCACTTCCCTTCCAGCATTTTCTGTACTTCACCCACTCACATCCTTATCTCGGGGTTAGCATCTGAGAGAATCCAAACTAAGAATAGAGACGTTCTCATACCAAGTCCTGTCGATTCTAATTCTTTACTTTCCAAATCATCTTTTCTCTCATTTCCTCTGTAATTGTTTTATTTTAAGCACTCATCTTCTGGCTCCTGTACTAACTTGTCTTTCTGCCCCTACCACCTTCTCCCTCTAATTCATCCCCTACAGACTTGCAATATGTATTTTTTTTTCCCATAAACCTTGTCTTGTCACTCCTTTCCTTAAAAACCTTTGATATGTCCCTTACTGCCCAAAGAACCAAGTTTAACATCATTGATGTGAATATTGGGCCCTTTCCAAACCTGTGCAAGCCCTGTATCCTGTCATTCTCCTTCCAAACCTGTGCAAGCCCTGTATCCTGCCATTCTCCTCATTTTCCAGCTATATCAAGTTAACAATTCTGTCTCTACACACACACCCTTTACTTTCCTAACTCCACTTTTGCACGTTGTTTCTTCTTCATGAAGTACCCTTCCCTCTCTGCATCCCCTTTGCCAGAAGTCTGTATTCATTCTTCAAGACTCCATTTGAATTCATTGTCTCTAGAAAACATTTCTTAGTGTGCCTAAACATGGCTATATGTTGCACATAATGGTCCATTGAGACCTTCTAACAAAACACATAGGTTTTATTGAAATTTTTGTATATCCACCTCCTTCCCTGGACTATACATTTTCCCAAGTCAAAGCCACATCTTATTGTTTGTGATGGTTAGTTTTAGATGTCAACTTGACTGAGTTGAGAAATACCTAGAAAGCTGGTAAAAGATTATTTGGGGGGTGTCTCTGTGAGGGTGTTTCCAGAGGAGATTGATGTGTGAGTCTAAGTGGACCGAGTGGAGAAGATACAACCGCACATGCGTGGGCACCACCCAATTGGCTGGAAGCTTGGATAGTACAATAACAGAGGAAAGGTGAATGGGTCCTCTCTTCCCCCTGGAACTGGAGTGTTCTCCTTCTCCTGCCCTTAGACATCAGAACTCCACACTCTCCAGCCTTTGGACTCCAAGACTTCTACCAGTGGTCCCCACCTCAACCCCAGGTTCTTAAGCCTTTAGACTTGGACTAGACGTTACACTACCAGCTTTCCGGGTTCTGAGGCTTTTCTACTTGAACTGAACCACCCTATTGGCAGTCCAGGGTATCCAATTTGCAGATGGCCTGTCATGGGACTTCTCAGCCCTCTGTAATCATGGAGACAGTGCTTCTAATAAATCCCCTCTCGTACATATTTCACACATATATAGACAAACATATGTATGTATTCTATATATGTATACATATATAGAGAATATATATAGAATACAATAGAATGTGTTTATATATACATATATACACACATACAAATAGAATACATATATGTGTGTCTATATATAAAATATTAATACAAATATATAGAATACATATGTGGGCAATATATAAATGCATATAAGTAGAATATATATAGAATACACTTATACTATGTATATACACATATGTATTTTATTTATAGCATATACACGTATGTATATGTGTATATATATGTATATATACACACACAGATATGTACTCACAGATACACACACAGGTACACGCTATTGGTTCTATCCCTCTAGAGAACACTTACTAATACACTGATCTTCTTGTTTCTAATTACTGTCAACAATGTCTGTCAATAAGTATTTGGATAAATGCATGAATTAATTAACACGAAGGGAAACAAGCAAGTGGGATTATCCTGGGCTTCTTGTTGTCTCGTCTCCTCCATCCTCCTCCTCCACCACCATCACCATGGCACAACTAAAATTACTAAAGTACATTTAATTTTAAAGCAAGCCTCAAATGCAATATGATTTTTGAAACAAGAAGGCCATTCCAGCTCTAAAAATGTCTCTCAGACTGGTTCCCCAACTAATCTTTTACTAGAACACAAACTTTATATTTCAATATTAAAAACAAAATGATAAAGTTCAAATGACTTTGGAATTAACACATGTATATAAATTAGTTTTTTTGCTAAAGTAAATTACATCAAATTCTGCCTGTTTTGATGTGGAGAGAGGATTAAAAATCAAGAAGGCAAAGAGTCTCTGAAGAGGTAGGGTTATAAATGCCCCAAATCCATTCCTTGATCTTGAGACAAATAAAATGTATGCACAAAAGAAGTTTATATGCCATATTTCCAAGTATGTTCTAAGTTTCAGATATATTCGTATTTCTTTTACTACCAAAATGCTTATCAATATTCTATTTTCTTGGTACCCTGCCCTGCACTTCATAGGATAATACTGAATAAACCTGGGTAGTCAGATCAGCTAAGCTGGTAGTTCTCAAATTTGTCCAATTATATGAGGTATTTGTTTGTTTTTTAACAGAGTTTATCAACTGCTCCTCAAATCTATTAGGTTTGAAACTCCAGGAATGGAGCCTAGAAATCTGAATTTTAAAATCTTCCCAGATGACTTTGATGCTCATCTAGGTTTCAAAATCCTTAGGTTGACAAATATATTACCTCTTCTGTAATATTTAACTTAAGTATTAACTGAGTGTTGATTATATGCATGACATAGAGAATATGTTTAACTTTTCACAGTCTCTATGAGGGTTTTTCTCCCCATTGATTTCTCTAATCCCAACTGAGCATTCATTTTCTCTAGGGAGAGTTGTTATGGGTAAACTGATTGAGGGAGCCAAAATAAGTCTCCATATAACATGAAAATGATTTCAAAGGATGTGCTATTTAATAGCTTTACCATCCTCCTTTCCTCAACTATAAGGTTTCTGTCATAAGGGTGAGGAAGGGAAAGTGACAACACCTTAAATATTTAAATATTCAAGAGAAGAGAGCTTAGAAAAGCACAAGAACCCAAAGTCATCTCTCCCTGTTCTCAACAACCCCCATCCCAACAAACAGGCAAACTTCTGTAGTGCTAAGGATGGGTAGAAAAGATATGGCACCATGGCCAGAGACAGCCTGCAGAGTTTCCCTCGACCTAGAGAACAGTAAAAAAGTATTCAAATTTCCCCAAGTCTTACAGAGGATCAAGGAAGTATCAGACGTGGAGTCATACCTGAGAATATCCTAAACTCTGACACGGCTGTAACCCACGTGTTCTAGTGACACAGGCCAGCCTGCAGCCTGAACAGATAATAAACAAGCACCACACTCATCAATACCCCAAGATTAATGGGTAACCTCAAGAATGAGGATTACCCAAAATTAGGTACAACTTGAATTGACTGAGGTCAAACTTCTACCAAACAGAAAGAAGAAAAAATGAAGTAACTTCAATTCATAGGAAATGGAAACAAGTGGTATCTCTTGGAAAACTAACTCTGTGGTCTAATATTTATGCCAGTACTTTAACATTTATTTAAAGTTGAAGGTGACTCCAAACACAGAGCAAATTGTTTTTGTTGCTATTGTTGTTGTTGCTATTGTTTTGAGTCTCGCTCTGTCACCAGGCTGGAGTGTAGTGGTATGATCTTGACTCACTGCAACCTCTGCCTCCCAGGTTCAAGCGATTCTCCTGCTTCAGCCTCCTGAGTCGCTGGGATTACAGGCGCATGCCACCACACCCAACTAATCTTCGTATTTTTAGTAGAGACGGGGTTTCACCATGTTGGCCAGGATGGTCTCGATCTCTTGACCTCGTGATCCACCGCCTCGGCCTCCCAAAGTGCTAGGATTACAGGTGTGAGCCACAGCACCTGGCCGCAAATTGTTTTAAATGTCAATTTTTCCTTTAGAGGAGCCACTGGAAGGATGCAGTAGAAGGAAAACAAGCTTTACAGTCAGACACATTCGAGGTAAATTCTGAGTATCTTACCAAGAGCTAGGTGTTTATCTTCCCAATGGCTCACTTTCTTCACCTGTGAAAGTGTTTTAGAATTCAGTGAAGGACAGAAGTTAAGAGCTGTATACATATTATAAGCTCAATAAATGTTAGTTTTGGCTTTTAAAGAGTCGAAAGATAACAGATGCTGGCGAGGTTATGGAGGAAAAGGAACACTTATACCCTGTTGGTGGAAGTGTAAATTAGTTCAATCATTGTGGAAAGCAGTGTGCGGCGATTCCTCAAAGAGCTAAATGCAGCACTACCATTTAACCCAGCAATCGCATTACTAGGCACATATCAAGAGGAATATAGATCATTCTACCATAAAGACACATGCAAGCAAATGTTCACTGCAGCACTACTCACAATAGCAGCAAAGACATGGAATCGACCTAAATGCTCATCAATGACAGGCTGGATAAAGAAAATGTGGTACATATACACTATGTATATACTATCCAGCCATAAAAAACAATGAGATTATGTCTTCTGTGGGAACATGGTCGGAGCTGGAGGCTACTATCTGTAGCAAACTAATGCAGGAACAGAAAATCAAGTACTCCATGTTCTCACTTATAAGCGGGAGCTAAATTATGAGAACTCATGACCACAAAGAAGGAAACAACAGATGCTGTGGTCTACTTAAGGGTTGAGGGTGGGAGG
The DNA here is from genome assembly GCF_002776525.5 of Piliocolobus tephrosceles. NCBI lineage: Eukaryota > Metazoa > Chordata > Mammalia > Primates > Cercopithecidae > Piliocolobus > Piliocolobus tephrosceles. The sequence goes on along the minus strand of NC_045441.1, from coordinate 133,836,725 downwards.
AGAGAGAGTAGCAGACAAGACAACTATTGGTTACTGGGCTTAATACCTGGGTGATGAAATAATCCGTTCAACAAACCTGCATGACATGAGTTTACCTGTGTAACAAACCTTCACGTGTACCCCTGAATCTAAAAGTTTAAAAATACATAAATAAAATAAAGTAAATGCTAGCTCTTTCATTTCTTCAAAGAGTTTTAAAATCTTAAATTAGAGGCCATATTTATACAAAAGAAAGTATAATCATGCCAAGGTGTAGTAACTCAATATTATAATTTCTTGTAAAGCATGACTGTGGATTTCCCCTCACTGCTTAAAACCTAATGCATGCGGGGCTTAAAACCTAGATGATGGCTTGAAAGGTGCAACAAACCACCACGGCGCATGTATACCTGTGAACAAACCTGCACGTTCTGCACATATATCCGGAACTTAAAGTAAAATAAAATTTAAAAAAAAAAAACTTGGAAAAAGGTGATGTTCTTCCGAACATGTGGGTGACAATTCCTTCCCTCCCACCAAATATACCAATAAAGCAGATGCTGGTTTTACCTGCTCCTAAATTTCTTAGATGTTTGAATCAGTTTAACCTAAATCACTCTGCTTGCAATACGTACATAGAGCTGTAAGCCAGGGTATTGTTTTGATTACAATAGCAGAGGGAAGATTTTTATTTTTGCTCAGAGTGGTAAGACTTTGTGCAACTAAATTTGAATTGTAAAATCCATTTCAAACACACCCTCCGTAAGCACTGGTCTCTGCAGATGGAGGAAGTAAAATGAGTTTCCTAATTTACAGTCAGTGTTATGATGCACAAGGTAACCATAGCTTTCGGGTAAGGAAAGTGGGGACTTGACACAGCAATTTAGAATTTTTATAGTGAGTATCATTTCCTTGTTAATAGGCCCATTGACAATCATAATATTGGGCCATAAAAGTTGGTGTTAACTTTACTTTGCCATTCTCAAATTTTCACCTTACATTTTGTTCTTATTCAAACAATCATTGCCTGTTATAGCTGAAGAGGATTTTAAAGATCACCAAATCCAGGAATAGAAAAGTGGCAGTCTCTAGGCAGAATTCTGTCTATAGAGATGGTTTTATTTTCCCCAACAAAATGTTTCCTTTTTTTCTTTATTTTCTTCTTTAATTCTTCTCTTTCTTCCTTTTTTAATTTTTCTTTCTATATATCAAGATATGACTGAGCTGCAGTGAAGTGTCCACATCTTAAGTGAACTTTTATATATGTATATCCTAATATAACTACATCCCAATCAAGATACAGAAAATTCTCACAAAGCTTCTTATACCACTCCGTGGGGGCGGGGGGGGGGGGGGTGTTTGATGGGGTGTTTTAATTTTCTTTAAATATGTTGTCTTCAGAAATAACAAATTTATGATCAAAAAGAGAAATAAGATTTACATGGTATTGGCCGGGGGCGGTGGCTCACGCCTGTAATCCCAGCACTTTGAGAGGCTGAGGCAGGTGGATCACGAGGTCAGGAAATCGAGACCATCCTGGCTAACATGGTGAAACCCCATCTCTACTAAAAAATAAAAAAAAATTAGCCGGGTGTGGTGGCGGGCTCCTGTAGTTCCAGCTACTCAAGAGGCTGAGGCAGGAGAATGGCGTGAACCCAGGAGGCGGAGCTTACAGTGAACCAAGATTGCACCACTGCACTCCAGCCTGGGCGACAGAGGGGACTCCATCTCAAAACAAACAAAAAAAAGATTTACATGGTGTTGCAAAGTTGAATAAAAAGTTCTAAAAAATTGTAATGGATAAAAAAATAAAGTTCTTTTTCTAACTTTTATTTATTTCTAACTTTTATTTTAGACTTAGGGAGCATATGTGCAGGTTTGTTACCTGAGTAAATTGCATATTATGGGGGTTTGACATACAGATTATTTCATCACCCAGGTAATGAGCATAATACCTGATAGGTAGTTTTTTGATTCTCACCCTCCTCCCACCCTTCACCCTCAAGCAGGCTTCAGTGTCTACTGTTCTTGTCTTTGTGTTCATGTGTACCTAATGTTTAGTTCCCGCTTACAAGAGAGAATACACAACATTTGGTCCTGCATTAATTGACTAAGAGAAATGGCTTCCAGCTCCACCATGTTGCTGCAAAGGACATGATCTCATTCTTTTCCACGGCTGCATATGTGCCGCGTTTCCATGGTGTATACATACCACATTTTCTTTATCCAGTCCACCACTGGTGGACATCTGGGTTGAGTCCATGTCTTTGCTGTTGTGAGTAGTGCTGTGATGAACATATACGTGCATGTGAATATATGATCCCTTATAGCACTCTTACATAACCAAGATAACCCAAAATTACTTCTATTCTGACAACTATTACCCCCAGAATAATTCTGATTAATTTTAAATTTTGCACAGATGGAATAATACATAATCTTTTGTGCCTGAACAAAGGTGCTCTAAAAAGTTTTTGTATGTTTTTTGGTGGACATAAACATTGATTTCTGATGTGTTTCTACACAGGAGTTAAATTGTGAGCTCACCAGTAATAGTTCAAAATTATACTTTTAACTGCCAGTTTTCCAAAACAACTGAACTAATGTATATACTCCCCAGCAATATATGAATTCTAGTTGCTCTATATCTTTACCAATACCTGGTAAAATGTTTTCAATCCATTTTCATCTGAATGTGTTTAGGGTATGTGTGCACCATTCACGGTCTCTACAGCTCCTCATTGTTTTATATTTAGCCATTTCGAGTTCTTATTTTAACCCCATGGCCCTCGAAGGACTTTTGAGTTTACCAGCTACTCATCTAATCCACTTTCTCATTTACCATTTTCAGAAAACTAGTCCCAGGAAGTTTAACTGGCTAGCCCAACATCACATAACTCATGACAAATGTAGAGGGAGAGCTCAGGCTGAATTTCTCAACCAGCCTTCTTTCCACTGCATGGCACTTCCACTCACTGAGACTCTGCCTCCATTCCAGCTCTTATCTCTACTTGCTAAAGGGCCATTTGAATAACTTTATGAAATGCACCCATCAGTGATGTGCCTTGACACCATAGCAGTGGTCTTACATCACACTTCTGCCACGCCTTTACTTGAACAATAAAGGGAAAGTATAAACTCAAATATGTGTCGTAAAGGAGGTAGCATCCAGGTGGAAAGACTGGAATAAGCATCAGCCGACCCCCTCCAGTGTTCACACTCTTATTCAAGAAGGAAGGAGCCAGGTAATAGTGGGAACAGGTCATTCTCATCCTGCTTCAAGGACTGTGTTACCAGATTCACAAACTCTTCATAGAAAAGTGTACTGATTATCTGGTAGGTATTTCTCCCTCGATCTCCATTTTCTTTATATGGGATAAACACCTGCTTAAAAGCAGAGGAGCATACAGAGAGTGACGTGAGTGAATATGGTATTATTTGAATTAGGCAAAGGCTATTAAAGAGAGTAGAAAGGTAGCTCAAGACACTAAGTCTCTTGACTTTTCCCTCAGTTTCCCCATATATAAAATGGGAAGTTAGCTAAAGTATTTTTAAGATGCCCTCTAGCTTGCTAGTTCTGTGAGTGGATTAGCCATAACTATCATTTATATGACAGAGGGAAAACATAAAACAAGCCCAGAATTTACTTATAAATATCTGGTTTGAGAAACAAACTTAATTATCTAAAATGGACACACATGTTATGTGATAAACTGCATTTCTGCTAATTGGTCATTGACGTGAAATTGATCTTATTATTTCATAATAAATTGTCCCCCTTCTCACCTGTCTTCCAAAGGAATTTGATTAAACAAACTTACGTTTAGTATTTCATAAAGAAATACTGGGGTTTTTTTCCTATAGAGTTACACTGTATCAAAGTGATATATTCCTAACCGGCTTATCTGAGAAATATGGGATCAATTATTATGCTATACCAAAGCAGAAATCTGAAAGTAATAAATCTACCTCAAATAAATAATATAAAATTGTATTTATAGAGTCTAAAATAAAATTAACATTTGTCATCTTTTCACAAATGATCTGAAACATATTTCTTTTTCCAAAATGATCTCGAACAATAGAATAAAAATGCAGGAAGAACTTTTGGGATTTCTTATACCTAAAAGCAAACAAGGCCTGTAAAAAAAAAAAAAAAAAAATTGTGGGGGTCTAGATTAAAATTGCCAGTGAGTGTTTTTATTTGTTTTGACAGATTGGGAATTAAGAGACAAGACATTCAGTACTTTACTTAGGAATCACCTTTTCCCCTTGTCATATGAGGATTCATGTTTTCTTTAATTAGAAATTGATCAGAAGCCTAATAAAGCTTGATGAGTGATAGCACTAAAAGTCCCTTTCCCAAAAGCTGAGTTCCATCTACTCACAAATTTCCTCCCCTTGGACTCTCTCCATGCCTCCAATTCACATCTGAACAGAGATGGGGGGAAACTCAAATTAATTGTCTTTATATCGTTTCTCACTAAATGTTTCATTGCCACGAGCAGTTCTGATGAGTAAGTCAAAGTAACTGAAGAAGTATAAATAATCTTCGTACAGAGTAAAATGCATAAATTTAAAGATATACATGGCGAAGTTTCTAGAGATTTATAGAGGTGGAAGAACCTAGGCTTAGAAGATAGAAATAATTTAGTTTATGCCAACGGGACCTGTGGTTTGTAATTCACTCAGACCAAAATCCTCAACTCTCCCCTTAGGGACAAACATATGTCTAAAGAGCCAAAAAGTATGGATAGTGAGAGTTAATGAAACATTATGAAAATCAGCAGGGTGAGGAGAGGCCGCTGAAGAGAGTTCACAGCTTAATAACTGTAGATGACAGTGTACGTGATGGCCCAGTGTCACATCCTCCTTATGATCAGGCTCAGGATTTATCGTGTATGTATTTTGATGGAGATATAAATATATATGAATATATATTAATCTCTAGAGCTATAGGTAAATCTCTCTTGGTTATGGGTAAACAGGAGATCCTACTACTTTCTACCATGGAAACAAAAATCCCATGGAAAAACAGATCAAATAAAAAAATATGAAGTAGGCAGAGGACAGCTAAAGTGAAAACAAGATACAGAAAAGTACCTGCCTGGACTGTTTTGCTTGGGTTAAGGGTGCACTCAGCATCAGAGTCACCACTCGGGCTCAGGGTAGGGCTGCTACACGAGCAAAAGTAGAACACAGACAGCAAACTGGGGTCATGACTGGGCATTAAAGCAAGTAGTCAGAGACACATTGGATAGAGTGTGGCCCCAGTGGTGTCTGGCTGAGCTGGTGAAGATGTGCTTAGCTGGATCTGAGGGATCACGGTCTAAGAAGTAACAACAGTGAAAGCTAAGAGAATGTTGTAAAGCTAGAAGAAAAACTAATCTGAGATGACATCAGAATTCTGTCTTTTGCAAGGATTCCTGTTGTTCCCACAATTCAATGTGGTAGTTTATCTGGGGAAATGACCAACATCCCCTTGGCAACTCTGTCCTAGACTGATCTTTCTTACTAGAAGAATTCTGGGCCCAAGGAATTTTATTCTCATCTAACCGAACTTTTTTTAGGTCTATGCCATATAACGGTCATCACTGGCCAGCATGCAGCCATACCCACCTCATCAGTGGAGAAAGAAGTCTTTGTGTCTCCTAAAACCTTCATTGTTAGCTTCTTCCCCAAAATAAGAGTTTTAGTAGCTAAACTTTTACCTGAGGTTCTGACATAAATCAGAAAAACATGGAGAGTCACAGAAGCTTGGTAATAGCAAATTATGTGGCGCTGGGGAAAACAAAAATAGCCAGTTGACTCTTGTTTTCTTGAGTGTCCAGTGGGAAAACCGAAGCTGGATCAGGATTGGATTTTAATGAAAAGAGAAAGAACAAACAGATTTCTTAGAGGTCCTAAGAAAGAAAAATAGAAGCCAGGTACAGGTCAGATTTGGGAGATAAACTGGGGGCGTTTGCTATAAATTTATAATAATTGCATACCTGAAGAAATATATGTTTCTAAAAATCTTCACGACTGCACATGCCTATAATCCCATCACTTTGGGAGGTCGAGGCGAGCAGATCACCTAAGGTCAGGAGTTAAAGATCAGTCTGGCCAATGTAGTGAAAACTTGTCTCTACTAAAAATACAAAAATTAGCCAGGCATGGTGGCACATGCCTGTAGTCCCAGCAGGCTGAGGCAAGAGAATTGCTTGAACGCGGGAGGCAGAGGTTGCAGTGAGTTGAGATTGTGCCACTGCACCCTCGCCTCCAAAAAATCTTCATGACTGTAGTACTGCAGTCTCTGTTTCATAATATCCTTTTTAACCACAGTAAAGGGATTAGGGAAAAAGACAACTAACCTTAGTACATTTTTAAAGCAGTATTTTAACTGGACATTTTGAGGCTAAAGACAGAAGGAACCATACATGAATATTATACTTGGGTTAGTAAACTCGTTTCTTGAAGGGGCACAGGTTAGAAAATTTAAATATAGTTTAATTGTATCCTAATGTGAAGCAAGTAAGTAGTTTATAGATAATGAAAGGTAAGTTTTTCACTAATGAAGAAAGAAATACAAACAGTAAAAAGGAAAAAGAAGACTAGAATAAATCCTGTGTTGCTGGATTGGAATTGGAGGTATTAGTATGAACTCGCAGTCTTTTACTAGATAGATAGATTTTGATGGAGATATAAATATATGTGAATATACATTAACCTCTGGAGCGGTAGGTAAAACTCGCTCAGTAATAGGTAAGCAGGAGATCCTACTACTTTCTACCATGGGAAAGTTTTTGTTTCCTATGGGAAACAAAAAATCCCATGGAAAAAAAACAGATCAAATGAAAAAATATGACCTAAGAATGAAGTAGGCAGAGAACAGTTAAAGCAAAAGCAAGATACAAAGAAGTGCCTATCTGGAACATATTGTTTTGGAGGGAGAGATAGGTAGGCAGGCAGGCAGGCAGACAGATGCATGAGTTAGTATACATACATATAGTTCCTAATTCTGCCTGTTGAGAGGACCTAAAAGCAATAATACCCAGTAGAAATTAACACATCTTAGGACCCACATTTTGGTTTTGCTTTTTTTTTTTGAGACGGAGTCTCGCTCTGTTGCCCAAACTAGAGTGCAATGGCGTGACCTTGGCTCACTGCAACCGCCGCCTCCCAGTTTCAAGTGATTCTCCTGCCTCAGCCTCCCGAGTAGTTGCAATTACAAGTGCCTGCCACCACATCTGGCTAATTTTTTTTAATTTTTAGTAGAGACGGGGTTTCACCATGTTGGTCAGGCTGGTCTTGAACTCCTGACCTCATGATCCACCCACCTCAGCCTCCCAAAGTGCTGGGATTACAGGCGTGAGTCACCGTGCCTGGCCCACATTTTGGTTTCTAAATACTTTCTCCAATAAAAGGAAACATTTGGAGAAGTGGTTGTTCTTACAGCTCAGACAGGGGAAACAAGATGATCCTGAAGAGCCATAAGGTAAAGAATTTTTCCAAAAAGGATGAGAGAGCAAAGGGAAAGAACACAGGAACCAACTAAAGGTTCCCAATGGCCAAAGCTGAGAATATTTGAGCAAATACAAATGAATATACAAATAAATAGTATTCTAACCCATAGAATAAAATAAATATCAAAAATGTGGGGGTAATGTATCTCTTCTTTATAGCAGAATTTCCATTGATAAGTGGAGAAGGAATGAGAGAACTAGAAAGTGGCCATTAGACCACCACAGTAATCAGTCTGCAGGCAAGACCCCACTGGTGCATACTAAAACTAGTGGGTGGAAATTTGAGAAACTGGAATGTCTCAAACTATCTCCCCCAAGACATTGATTAATCAAAAAGGAAAAATAGTAACTTCACAATGGAGAAATCCAGCAGACACCACCTTAAATTAAGCAAGTAATTGAGCTTAACATCAACTGTCATAAGGCACATAGCCATCACGTGTCCCTAAGGTACACTGAGAAGGACACGTCACTTCGGTGATGTTCTTACCAAAAACTGCACAATCTCAACCCATTAGTGAGAGAACACTGGACAGATGCAGACTGAGGGATGTTTTATAAAACAATAATCTTCCAAAGTATACATGTCATGAAAGACAAGGAAAGACAGTAACTGTCACAGATCTGAGGAGAGTACAGAGACATGATGAAGATCCTGGATTGAATCCTACAACAAAAAAGACATGAATGGAAAAAACTAGTGAAATCCAAATAAAGTCTGTAGTTCAGTGAATCATATTGTCCAATGTCAATTTCTTGGTATTGATAATTGTATGATGGTCCTGTATGTTAACATTAGACGATGCTGGGTGAAGAATAGAAAGAAGTTCTCCATGCTGTTTTGCAACTTTTCTGCAAGCCTAAAATTATTTCAAAATAAAAATAAAAAAATTAAAACGCCTAGATAAAGGTCTGTCTTCTCACTAAATATTGAATTTAATTGAATTCAAATGTATTAAACTCTAGGAATCAAAGAGAGAAGGAAAAATGCTATGAAAAAGAAATAAGGACGGAAGTAAAGCCACAGGAAAGGGTCCCCAGGTGATGCTACATGGTTTAGAGTTGGGGACCCCGGGTTCAGTCTAAACTGTATCCCACCAAAGAGTTTTAGACTTCTCTAGGCATATGCAGTAGACTGGAGAGGTGTGTCCTCCAGAAACATGTTTACATTAGGGACTGAGGAAATTCTAGACCTTATCTGAGAGCAGTGTTTCTTAAACTTTAGTTACTTTGCATACCATTTTTACAATTTGTGTTAGCTCTCACACCACCTGAATTGTTTGCTCAATATTTTCCAACACATTGACTTCATTGGAATGATGCATTTTTTTTTAACTTGCTCTTATCTCTATGCTACTTAAAATCACATCACATGTCATCTGTGGTCCACACACCACAATAGAGGAACATCTGAGTCCTAGAGATTGCAAAGGAACATTGCAAGTAAAGAAAAAACTAAAAGGACTGTTTTCCATAAAACAAACACACCACCCAAACACATATACACATGCACACGCACATACATGCATGCACACACCACTGTCTCAGACTAAGCAGAGGGAAACACAGAAGGGGAGCCAGGCATTCCATGGAAAATTCCATGGCTTTGAAGCGTTGAGGGACCCAGAGAACATAATGTAGGCCTGGAACATTAAGGACATAGACCACTGGGGATCCAGACGTGGCAGAGATAGTAGAGGATGGTGGAGTGGTGACAGTACCCAGGCAGCAGAGAAAGGCAGAACTAGGGTGTGAGCTAATGCCATCATCTCTGGAAGCAATAAGAGTTGCCAAGTGCAGAGGCAAAAACAGTGTTGTCCCTGACAACAAGAGCAGCAGCTGTAAGACCCTGTAAAGGCAGTTGTGGTGCCGTGGGGGCTGGAAACTTGACTAAATGGGGCTGGAGTAGGAATGAAGAAAGCGACTTTACCTCAAAGTATCAGAATGAATTTGTATCGTGAGTATATGTGCAATATCCTTGAAGACTCTGAGCAACAACTGGAGGCTAAGTGGGGTGATTTTGTGCAGATGCAGATCCTATACGTGGGACCAGAAGCCAAGGACAACTGGCCACATCCATGGAGCTACAATGTGCACTTGTGGGAGTGTAATCTGGTAAAGCCATTCTAAAAACATCTGGAAGTATTTAGTGAAGTAAAGTGGGGGTAGATTTTATGATCCCATCATATGAGAAAAAATCCTACACGGCCCTCTAAGAGAACATGTTCATTGCAGCTATGTTTGTAATAGCACAAATTTGGCCGGGTGTGGTGGCTCACGCCTGTAATCTCAGCACTTGGGGAGACCGAGGTGGGTGGATCACAAGGTCAGGATTCAAGACCAGCCTGGCCAATATGGTGAACGCCATCTCTACTAAAAATACAAAAATTAGCCAGGCATGGTGCATGCCTGTAATCCCAGCTACTCGGGAGGCTGAGGTAAGAGTATCACTTGAACCCGGGAGGCGGCTCACTGGCAGTGAGCTGAGATTGCACCACTGCACTCCAGCCTGGACGACAGAGCGAGACTTTGTCTCAAAAAAAACAAAAGGGAAAGAAAAAAAGCACAAAATTGAAAACAACCTAGGCAGTCATTATTAGACTATTGAATAAATAAAGTCGAGTGTGTGCATACCATGGAACACGGGGCAGATTCAGAATAAGGAATTACATGTGTGTAACACCAAAATGGTTTGATCTTAAAAACAGAGAGTTGAGACAAAACACAAACAAAACAATGTAATAGCTGACACCCATGTAGCAATTATTATGTGTCAGGCACTATTCTCAGCACTGGACATTATTAATTCATTTGCTTCTTGCAAAAACTTTATGAGATAGATGTTGTCATTGTTCCCAGGTTATTTATGAGGAAACTGAAGAACAGCAAATTTAAGAGACTTGCTCAAGGTCAGATGGCTAATAAGTGCTAAAGAAAATATTGAGAACCAGGACATCTAACTCTAACCACTACATGATATTGATATCCTCTAGTGATAGAAAACAGGAAGAAACTCTCAGCTAAATGCATTATTGCAATTTCAAAATCATACCACTCAAAAGTAGAGTAAAAATGTTACTGGTATTTCCAAAAATATGCAACACAAAAGCAATAAAATGATATGTATTTTGAGGTGGAGTAGGTAAAGATGAGAGAGAAGAATAAGATTGAAAGAGGAAAATAAAATAAAATAAAGCGACATAAAATAGAATAAGGCTTAGAACTGACAGGGCAGACAGGGAGAGTTTTAAGAAAAAACAAACAAATATACAAGAAAAAAACAAACAACCCCATCAAAAAGTGGGCAAAGGATATGAACAGACATTTCTCAAAAGAAGACATTCATACAGCCAACAGACACATGAAAAAATGCTCATCATCACTGGCCATCAGAGAAATGCAAATCAAAACCACAATGAGATACCATCTCACACCAGTTAGAATGGCAATCATTAAAAAATCAGGAAACAACAGGTGTTGGAGAGGATGTGGAGAAATAGGAACACTTTTACACTGTTGGTGGGATTGTAAACTAGTTCAACCATTATGGAAAACAGTATGGCGATTCCTCAAGGATCTAGAACTAGATGTACCATATGACCCAGCCATCCCACTACTGGGTATATACCCAAAGGATTATAAATTATGCTACTACAAAGACACATGCACACGTATGTTTATTGTGGCACTATTCACAATAGCAAAGACTTGGAATCAACCCAAATGTCCATCAGTGACAGACTGGATTAAGAAAATGTGGCACATATACACCATGGAATACTATGCAGCCATAAAAAAGGATGAGTTTGCGTCCTTTGTAGGGACATGGATGCAGCTGGAAACCATCATTCTCAGCAAACTATCACAAGAAGAGAAAACCAAACACCGCATGTTCTCACTCATAGGTGGGAACTGAACAATGAGCTCACTTGGACTCGGGAAGGGGAACATCACACAATGGGGCCTATTATGGGGAGGGGGGAGGGGGGAGGGATTGCATTGGGGAGTTATACCTGATATAAATGATGAATTGATGGGTGCTGATGAGTTGATGGGTGCAGCACACCAACATGGCACATGTATACATATGTAACAAACCTGCACGTTATGCACATGTACCCTAGAACTTAAAGTATAATTAAAAAATAAAATAAAATTAAATTAAATTAAATTAAATTTAAAAAAAGAAAAAACAGGAAGGTCAACGCTGCAAGAGTGAGCTCAGCAGGGGCCAGGCTGAGAGAGAAACAAGTGAAGCCTGAGACAAATTGTCGCCCGCATAAATCAAAATGCATTCAGTAACTGAAGGAAGAATTGCTCCAGGATACAGAATTCTTCCCTTCGTTAGTAATCACTGTATAATATCCATTAGATTACTTGCCCATTTATTGACCAATGCAGAATATTTTGATCCCAAAATTTACTCCCCAGTGTCCCAGATTCTACACCTTTGAATTACTAATTCTCTTTGTCATGTCTGTCAAGAATTAAATTATGGCTATTAATCATATATCCAATTTCTAATAAATCTTTCTGGTAGTAAAAGTCACTATAAACTCAAACTGATGACTACAGTTATGAGTTTAAAATTTACCAATGACTAAAAATGGTTGCAAGTATCAAGCATTTCTTGAAAAAGAGAGATCTGCAAAATCTGACTCAAGGAAATTGGGTGTTGTTTGTACACAGGAAACAGATATGAAAGAAAACTGACAGTAGTAAAAATGTTAATCTCCAATATTAGACTAGTAGATGAACTTAATCTGTGTTGTAAAATTTATGGAGAAAATTGATTTCAATGTAAGTGGTTTCATTAAAATAAAAATAGAATGAGATTTTTTTTGAAATGGCTTAACCCTGCTCTATAAAGAAGTGATTAAGTAATTTAATTATAGTTAGCTCCAGGAAATTATTTCTCAATGAAAATTCATCCATGATGGTAAAAAAAAAAAAAAAAAAAAAACTGATTTAACAGGAAATCAACCTTTCTTAGGGTCAAAACCAGAGAAAATATCAGTTTCTCTTATCTTCTTCACAAGCATCTTCCCCAGCACCAGACGCCACAGCTGTTTGGATGTGGGGTAAGGCAGACAAGCCCATCCAAATCTACTTTGTAAAGATGATAGGAATTCTATTAAAATTTTACATGTATAGAGCAATCACTGCTGGCTAGAGAGAGGAGACTCTTTGTGTAGGGGGGGAATGGTTTTTGATCTGGGCCTTAAGGGTGGATAAGATTTTAATGGGTAAGGATCACAGGTCAGGAAAGTGGACATTCTAGCTAGAAGGAACAGGCTGAGCATATTAATGGAATAGAAAAAATACAAGGCAGGATCAAAATAAAAAATGTTACCTTCATGACTTGATCTTGGGTTTCATACAGGGAAATAGTAAAAGAGGTACCTAGAAAGGAAGGTTTGAACCAGACTGTAAGGGATCTTAAAAAGCAGGCTATGTAGTTAGTATGTTATTGAACAATGGCAATACCCAATATTTTTGTTTGTTTAATCAAAAAAAAATTTAAAAAGAATCTTTAAAAAAGTTCTTGTAAGGTACTTGTTCAGAGGGTAGTTACCCTCTCCTAATAAGTAGAATAAATTTACTGCTTAGAGTTCATTCCTATTCTTCTACTCAGATCCATCACGGCAGCTCTTCTACCTTCAGTGCAATCATCCAAGGACTTGGAACTTTGTTTGTGGCTACGGCATCAAGCCCAGGGCTCTTCCCCTCTTCTACTGAAGCGATACAACTGTGACTGTGGTAGAATGCAGCCTGGACAGAGCTCAGAGCACAGAGTTTAGGGCTCAGCTCAGCCCTCCAGAGGTTTGTGACCTGGGCAACTCTCTTAGCCTTGCTGGACTTCATTATCTTTCCCTACAATATGAAGAACTTGACTTGAGATGACCTCCAGGTTTCCTTTAAGCTTTGACATGTTATGTCTCAAGGACATTCCTTTAATAAGCTATTCCAACATTTTCAGAACTGTTTTATTCAGTATGACACAAAAAGTACTTAACAGGCGATGAGAGATCAGTATGCAGGTGAAAAAACGTAAGCACATAAAGCAAAAGTAGCTCTTCCTATGTTCAGCTTAAAATGTACACCTTACTAATGTGCCTTGTTACCAAATACCTTTAAGCATACACAGCTGAGCTAACTGAGCACAGTCTGTTTTTGGCCAACATCATTTCACTGTATAAATGGAGGGGATGGGGGTGGGTATTAGTCCATTCTCAGGCTGCTAACAAAGACATACCCAAGGCTGGGAAAGAGGTTTAATAAAGGAAAGAGGTTAAATGAACTCACAATTCCACAGTGCTGGGGAGGTCTCACAATCATGGTGGAAAGTGAAGGACGAGCAAAGGCACTTCTTACATGGCAGCAGGCAAGAGAGCATCTTCAGGGGGAACTCCCATTCATAAAACCATCAGATCTCATGAGACTTATTCACTACCACAAGACCAGTATGGGGGAACCACCCCCATGATTCAGTGATCTCCACCTGGCTCCAGGGGATGGGGGGTGGTCAAGACAATTCAAGGTGAGATTTGGGTGGGGACACAGCCAAACTATATCAAGGGGAGTCACAGAATTCTCTTCAGTCTGCCTTTAAAACTATGAAAGAATTAAGAGTAATGATTGATAATATAGAGACTGGATTCAGGCTGACCTACTATGTTTGACTCATCACTACTGGTTACTAAGTTATCTTGACCAAGTTGTTTACTTTCGCTAAGCCCCAGTTTCTATATGTATAAAGTGTATTTTCATGAGAATTAAACAAGATAATGTAAATTAAGACATGACACATAGTAAGAGCTGATAAACAGTAGATGACAACAACCAGGCTGAGTATGCAGAAAATGTTGACCAAAAATAAAGAAATCTTTTATATGGAAACCTCCCTAATAACTGACTTGCAAAACTAATCTGCAGAGATTTCCCTTCATCAAATTAAGTAATTCTCAATATTGACTTCACAACAGAATCATTTAGCAGGTTTCAAATACTACAAACTCCCAGGCCCCATCCATATCTAATAAACTGGAATATCTGGTTAACATAGATGAGGAGATGTGCTGAGAAGCTGAGCTATTCAGACCACTGGAGAGCTGCTTTTCAAGATCCAGATGTAATTTAAACTTCAGAGATATCAGTACAATTTGGTTACCTCCCCCCATGAATACCTGAAATTCACAGACCTCAATTAGTTTACAGGTGAACTCATACTACATCTCATACAGTGAAAATCTCCTTCTGGGAAGCAGTGGTTTCCCCCAAAACCTGGTATTCTTAAACATTCTGGATATTCTGAGACACTTGCCATTTCAAATATGCCAATGAATGTCTAAATTTGGAGTTTAGAATCTATTGGCATTAACTCAGACATAAAGACAGAAATCAGGCCTAAGTGATATGTGATGGCAAGATTAATACCAATGAACCATCTCAGGTAATTTTATTATATATATTTGTACACTAGTACCTGACGTGATCACAGGACATGAATTAAAACAAAGAAACAACTTTAAAGTTTTATGTTCTTGTATTAATTTCAGAATCCTTTTCTCAGTTTGATAAAGATATTTTGCATTTTGGGGGTGATATAGTTTGGATATTTGTCCCCACCAAATATCATGTTGGATTGTAATCCCAATGCCTGAGATGGGGCCTAGTGGGAGGTGTCTGGATCATGAGGGTAGATCCCTCATGAATGGCTTGGGCCATCCCATTGGTGATAAGTGAACTCTCACTCTGAATTCATGTGAGACACAGTCAAGTAAAAATGTGGGGCACTTCCCCTATGCCCACTTTGTTACTCCTACTTTCACTATGTGAATTGCCTGCTCCTGCTTTGCTTTCCACCATGATTGAAAGCTTCCTGAAGCCTCCCCAGAAGCAGATGCTGGAGCTATGCCTCCTGTACAGCCTGCAGAACCATGAGCCAATTAAAGCTCTTTTCTTTACAAATTACCCAGTCTCAGGTATTTCTTTATAGCAATGCAAGAATGGCCTAATATAGAAAATTGGTACAAAGAGTGGGGTAATAGGCAGAAGTTGGAAGAGTTTGGAGAATTCAGAAGACGACAGAAAGATGAGGGAAAATTTGGAACTTCTTAGAGATCAGTTAAATGGTTGCAACCAAAATGCTGGTAGTGATATAGATAGTGAAATCCAGGCTGATGAGGTCTCAGATGGAAATGAGGAACTTACTCTGTATTGGGGCAAAGGTCACCCATGTTATGCCTCAATAAAGAACTTGACTATGTTGTGTCCATGCCCTAGGAATCTATGGAAGTTCGAACTTAAGAGTGATGATCTGGGGTACTTGGTAGAAGAAATTTCCAAGCAGCCAAGTGTTCAAGATGTGCCCTGGCTGCTTCTAACAACATACACTGAGATATGGGAGCAAAAAAATGACTTAAGGTTGGAGTTTGTATTTAAACAAAAAGAAGATGACAAAGGTTTGTAAAATTGGCAGCCTGGCCATATGGTAAAGAAAGAAAAAGCTTTTAAAAGTGAGGAATTCAAGTAGGTTGTGGAGAAACCAATTGCCAGAGAAATCTTCATAACTAAAAGAGAACCAAGTGCTAATATACAAGACAATGAGGAAAAGGCCTCTAAGGCATTTCTGAAATCTTCCTGGTAACCCCTCCCAACATTTCCTAGAGGTCTAGGAAAGAAGAATGGTTTCATGGGCAAGGCCAAGGGCCCTGCTGCCCTGTGCAGCCTCAGGACCCCAGGACACTGCTTCTGGCATGCTTGCTTCTCTGGCTCCAGCCTTGGCCCACAGGGTTCCAGATAGGCTTCTGTTTCAGAGGGTGTAAGCCATAAGCTTTGGCAGCTTCCACATGGTGTTAAGCCAGCAGGCACACAGAATACAAAAGTGAAGGCAGCTTGGGAGCCACCACCTAGATTACAGAGGATGTATGGAAAAGGCTGGGTGTCCAGGAAGAAGCCTGCTCCAGGGGTGGAGCCCTTTCGGAGAACCTCTACTACAGTAGCATAGAGAAGAAATGTTGGGCTGGAAGTCCCATACAGAGACCTCCCTAAGGCACTGCTTAGTGGAGCTGTGGAAAGGGGGCTACCATCCTTCAGACCCTAGAATGATAGTTCCATTAGCAGCTTGCATCCTGCTCCCAAAAAACCCATAGGCAACCAATTCCAGCCCATGAGAGCAGCCCGGGGTGCCAACCCTACAAAGCCGCAGAGATGGAGCTGCCCAAGACCTTGGGAGCACACGTATTGCACCAGTGTGTTCTGAATGTGAGACATGAAGTCAAAGGTGATTATTTTGGAGCTTTAAGATTTAATGACTGCCCTGCTGGGTTTCAAACTTGTGTGGGGCTGATACCCCCTTTCTTTTAGCTGATTATTCCCTTTTGGAATGGAAATGTTTACCCAATGCCTATACCTCCACTGTATCTTGGGAATAACTAACTTGTTTTTCATTTTACAGGCTCATAGGTGGAAGGGACATGCCTCATCTCAGTTGAGACTTTGTACTTTTGAGCTAACACTGAGATGAATCAATACTTTGTGATACTGTTTAGAAGGCATGATTGTAATTTGCAATGTGAGAAGAACATGAGATTTGGGAGGGGGAAGGGGCAGACTGGTATCGTTATTTATCTCTGCCCAAACCTCATGTTGAAATGCAATCCCAATGTTGGAGGTAGTGGGAAGTATTGGGATCATGGGGGCAGATCCATCATGAATGGTTTGGCTGTCTTCTTAGTGATAAAGATATCCCAAATATCCTGCACTTAGGGAAAGGTCAAGTTTCTTTAACACCAAGACCCCAAAATACAATGGCCTAAAAAGCATTTATTCATCTTTATTATAGCAACCCAGCTAGTCTAGGATGGTGGCACTGCTCTTTTCCATGAGTAATTCTGGCATTCAGTTCCTTTCCTCTTGTTACTCCACCATCCCCCTAGGGGATTGGCCTCATCACAATTTGGAAGTTGAAAATTCCCTTAGTAAAATAGTTGCCATTTTAAAACCTCCATTTCCAGATGAAGAAAAATCATAGAAAGTAAATGACATGTCTAGTATAATACAACTACTTGAGGTTAGCATTAATCCAGGATGCTATGAACTTGCATCTTCCATCACTTCAAACTCAAACCATCTACTACTTAAGTAGACAGCCATAGAAACATCGATTTTAGAGCCAAGCAGACATTTCTTTGAATTCCAGATTTCTCACTTGAGCACGTAATATAATATTGCTTAGATATAAAATGGAGATTATTTTATGGGATAGAAGTTCATATGAAATAATATAAAGGGGAGAAAGGAATAGGCAGTGCCTATTTTTAGAGCAGTGAAAATACTCTATATGAAATTATAATGATAGATACATATCATTATATATATGTCTAAATCCATAAACTACAGGCTTTGGGTGATTAGGGTGTGCCAATGTAGATTCATTAATTGTAACAAATGTATGACTCTGGTGGAGGATACTGACCATGAAGAAGGTTATGCTTGTGTAGGATATATGGGAAATCTCTGAATCTAAAACTGCTCTAAAAAACTAGTCTTTAAAATATAATGTGGGGGCCGGGCGCGGTGGCTCAAGCCTGTAATCCCAGCACTTTGGGAGGCCGAGACGGGCGGATCACGAGGTCAGGAGATCGAGACCATCCTGGCTAACACGGTGAAACCCCGTCTCTACTAAAAAATACAAAAAACTAGCCGGGCGAGGTGGTGGGCGCCTGTAGTCCCAGCTACTCAGGAGGCTGAGGCAGGAGAATGGCGTAAACCCGGGAGGCGGAGCTTGCAGTGAGCTGAGATCCGGTCACTGCACTCCAGCCCGGGCGACAGAGCGAAACTCCGTCTCAAAAAAAAATAAATAAATAAAATATAATGTAATAGAAATAAACTTGCTCATTATAGAGCTACACATATAGTAAATACTTCATAATGTGTCTCTCCCTTCCTAACACCAATGTGAAATACCTTTCTGTGCTCAAGTACCATATTGTGATGCCAAGATGTTCCCCTCAAAAACAGCTCCGACATGACCAGCCTTCTGAGTGATACAATGATGCTTTACAATTACACAGTCCTCTCTGATTTCCAAACCACGTTTGCATGTATTATCTCATGTCCTACAATGCCATGACGCAGATAGTGCCTGTAGAATCACCCTCATTTCACAACCACATGGAACCACACTGTCGTACCTTGTATTTCCAAAGCACTCCTTCACATGGTGTTTCATCTGAGGATCCCAATGCTGTGAAGTGGGAAGAGCAGATAATCACCATCTTCACTTTATAGGGATGATGAAACTGACTTTGAGAGTTATTAAAAGAGTATAATGGAAAGTTAAAAGTACAATTAGTTATAGAAAAATATTGATTGTCCCCAAGGAATTTTATGAAGAAGTGAACAATAAAAACATTTTAATAGTTAATTGTGGAACTGTAGTTCCACATCAAAATGTATTAGTAAAAATGTCATTATGCTTAAGGTAATATCACCAATGAAAAAAATAAATATGCCTCGTTACAGCCTGCCAGTTACACTGCACACTTCCAACTCGATACCGTTTACTTGTTCCCTTCAAAGAAAGTGAGTTTGATTTTTATCACAGTAGGGAGTTAAACTAATATATACTTAGTTCTCAAAAAACTTTTTTTTTTTAGTGAGAAAAGTAAAGAAATAAATCCATATCTTGATTTCAAATACAGTTTTATTCTGAAGTGTCAGAGAAAACTATATACATGGTTAGGACAAGATCCCAATTTTTCCTATATATAGACCAGTATACTCCCTGCTATGCTGTACTAGCAAGTACCCAAGGAATCAGAGCCGCAGAAATCAGGGATTGCCAATTGCCTAATCACTTCTCTCAGCACTGTTCTCTGAAAAGATAGACAGCCACTTCTGTGACCGTGGAGGCTGCCTGACTATTCTTTGAGTCTCTTTTCCTCTACTGCTACCTCACCAGGATGTCTAGCAGCAGGATCAAGGTAGAAGTGTAGTTATTCCTAACAGCCCAGTAACTTAAATCTAGTATGTTTTCAAGCAGCATTTGCCATTTTAATCCATTTTGTTTTACAGATTGTTTTATCACCTATTTTATCAAATGACAAAGCAATATGTATTCATTCAAAATTTAAGATGTAGAAAAGAGAGAACAGGAAAAAGAAAATTAAAATCACTTCTATTTTCCAGAGAAAATACAAGGTGGAAGTGTTGGCCCACTATGCCATGGTGAGGTAGTTTCATTGGGTCGGATAGTGTTCTTTCCCGTGGGACATAATAACCCTCTTATTTTGTTGACCCTGAAAACCCATCACTGGAAACTTACACTAACAGTCTGCTTTGGGCTGCAGAGGTTTGTTTGTTTTTTTAATCAAGGAGGGATCTATTTAAAATACACATATTTATTTATATATAGAAAATCTCTATATAGTATATGTTAATATTATGTATTTATATATTATATATTTATATTATATATATAAAGAGACTGCTGACCTTGGTTCAGTGACTTTATGATAGCAGGTGCAATGTGTCCATTATTTTCTTGGCCTTTCTTGGCCTTTCTTTGCCATATGATCACTGCTACACTGTAGCTGCAGCCCTCACATCCCTTTCAAGAAAAGACAAAGCTGGACAGGGGAAAGGCGGTGCCTGTAAACATCTTCTTTACCACATTCCTCACTGTCCAGAATTCTATGACATGGTTACCTGCAAGCAAGGCTAATCACCTAAGCTAGAGGTAATACCTGCTTCTGTTAATCTCAGGAGAATACAGTGTGCATATTTGGGTCATGGAGAATTTTCTTGTGATTTGTTCCTATTGCTTTTCAAAGTCAAAACAGAAAAATTGAGAAAAGATCATGACTTTCTTTTGCTTCCCTGAACAATGTCCAATGACACTCTCAAAATCATTTACAAATTTCCTTGGCAAATAAATATGTACTAACATGGAAAAAGTTCTAAAACCTTTTGTATATACACACGTGATGCCTAGAAGATGATCTGGAAAGATGTAAACCAAACTCTTGCCAGCCATAAACTGTGAAAAGGAAGGTGAATTTCATTTATTTTGTTTAGTTTGTAATAAGAACATGTGCATGTATTACTCAAATTCATTCTTTTTAAGAAGATATAGGCAAAACAGTCTTTGGAAACCAAGTCTTGATGCTTTAGTTCTCATTCATCTTCTTCATGAATAATTTGTCTCTAGGGAAAGGATGTTTTTCTTACAGGAGATCTAAACACTCGGCCTCTAAGTAATTTTAATAAAAATAATGTCTTAAAGAATTGTTGTCCTCTATAGTCTCGGATTTTTTTTTTTTTTTTTTTTTTTTTGAGATGGAGTTTCACTCGTGTTGCCCAGGCTGGAGTGCAGTGGCACGATCTCAGCTCACTGCAACCTCTGCCTCCCAGGTTCAAGGGATTTTCCTGCCTCAGTCTCCTAGGTAGCTGGGATTACAGGCACCCGCCACCACACCCAGCTAATTTTTTGTACTTTTAGTAGACATGGGGTTTCACTGTATTGGCCAGGCTGGTCTCGAACTCTTGACCTCAGGTGATCCACCTGCCTCGGCCTCCCACAGTGCTGGGATTACAGGTGTGAGCCACCACGCCTGGCCTACTCTTGGATATTTAAAATCATAATTTCAATGGAACAAAACAAGTTTAGTTATACCATGGGCTCACATTAATTTCTTCTCCCTAGACATAACATATAATGCATTAATAAGATTTACTCTATGATGTTTAGTCAAACTAATAAAATGACCTACTTAAGTGCCACATGTACTACAGGAAGGAGAGTAATTATGTGTAATGAATCTATAAATCATACCAAAACACTTGACTGAGATTGGACTTATTGGCAATAAAGAGATGGCATAATAAGCCCAACAATGAAGTGATGTTCCATGTGGGATTATTAAACAGCAGTTTTTAAAAGAGTATAAATGGAAAACTAAAAGTACAATTAGTTACAGAAAAATATTGATTGTACCCAGGAGTTCTATAAATAAATGACAAAATAAAAACATGTAGTTCTATGATTAGTTATTAAAATAGAATACAAGCAAAATTTCTAAGTCAAAATGTCATTATGTGTAAGAGAGTATTACCAAGAAAAAATATAAGTATGCCTCATTACAACCTATAAATTACATCCCACACTTCCAACTGGATATCATTTACTTTGTTCCCTTTGAAAAAATAAATAGCCTCATTTTGTTAAAAATAAAAAGATACATATGCATTTAAAAATTGAAGTATGTGGGCATTTTGAGAAATTCATTTTCTAGAATTATGTTGACAAATAGCAGGCACACAATAACTATTGTTGAGTAGATTACTAAATTGAAATACATACCCAAAAATGTTATCTCTGGAAAACAGGATTAGAAGTTATTTTAATTTTCTTTCTTGTTTGCTTTTTTTCTATGTTAAATTTTTAATGAATACACATTACTTTGTCACTAGATAAAATAAAACAATCTTCAAAGCAAAACTGATTTAAAATGGCAACTACCACTTGAAAACCTACTCGATTCAAGTTATTGGGCTAGACAGTGAGAGATAATGAATAATTGGTGTCATCTGAGGGAATGTTACTGCAAATTAGGTAATAAGGACAGAAAGGAGAGGCCTGTACTCTTTATAGACTTTACCAACTTGGTTGAGATCCAGGAAGATGTTTCCCTTCTTAAATATAAACCTAAATATCACTTTGCTAGCCTGGGTCATGGCTGTAAGCAAGCCAATAGACTCACGTCCTGAGGGATAATTTTTAAAATATATATGGGGAAAAAAGTTGAGGCTAGGCAGAGTGACTCATATCTGTAATCCCAGCACTTTGGGAGGCCAAGGCAGGAGAACCACTTGAGCCCAGGAGTATGAGATCAGCCTGGGCAATATAATGAGGCCCTATCTGTACAAAATACTTTAAAAAATAAAAATTAGCCGGTTGTGGTGGTGCATGCCTGTAGTCCCAGCTACTGGGGAGGCTGAGATGAGAGAATCACTTGAGCCCAGGAGGTGAAGGTTGAAATGAGCTATGACCACACCACTGCATTCCATCCTGGGTAACAGAGCAAGACCCTGTCTCAAAAAAAAAAAAAAAAAAAAATTGAAATACTAAGTTTCCACTACACATGTCTATATGGTCTGAATTCAAGCACTCCACATAGAGTACATAAGTCCAAAACTAACGTAAAAATTAGTTTGAAGGAGAGACACCACATGAAAGCCAATCCCTTGGTGAAGCTTTATGATGGTCCTCTCTTGTGAACATTTGAAGATTATTCTCCCAGATAATCAGTGTGGACAAGGATTACAAAATATTTGAGGAAGTTCAGAGCCGTATGAGGCAATGCAAAAAGTCAACAAGTAGGAAAGTTCACAGAGCAGAAACCAGAGAATAAAGCAAACTGGGGGAAAAAAAATACAACTTTATAATAGCATTGTTTAAAGTGTTCAAAGAATTACCAAGTGATATGGTTTGGCTCTGTGTTCCCACCCAAATCTCATCTTGTAGCTCTGATTAATTCCCATGTGTTGTGGGAGGGACCTGGTGGGAGATGATTAAATCATGAGGGTGGCTCTTTACATGCTGTTCTCATGACAGTGAATGGGTCTCATGAAATCTGATGGTTTTAAAAATGAGAGTCTCTCTGCACAAGCTCTCTCTTTGCCTGTTGCCATCTATGTAAGACATGACTTGCTCCTTCTTGCCTTCTACCATGATTGTGAGACTTTCCCAACCACGTGGAACTGTGAGTTCTCCATTAAACTTTTTTCCTTTTGTAAATTGCCCAGTCTCAGGTGTGTCTTTATTAGCAGTGTAAAAACGGACTAATACACCAAGGGAAATATAATATTTTAACAGGAACAAAAAAAATCAAACAAGAAAAAGAGGAAATGTCAAAAAGAGAAGGTAGAAATTGTAGGTATGAAACACAAAGTCAATGAAATCAAAGTAAAATGGTCAGCAGGCTAAAGAGTATAATAGACACAAGCAAAAAGAGAAATAGTGTGTTGGAGGAAAAAGAAAAAAGACATCTCCTTAAATATAGCACAGAAAAGTTAAGAAACTTTGAAAGATAAGTCAACACTTGAAGAACAATGAAAATTAGAAACTCCAACATTTATCTAAGGAGAGTACCAGAAGAGAGGAGAAAATATATGATTGAAAATATATGAGAAAATATGTAAAGTGATAATGGCTAACAATCTTCTGAAAATTAGTTAAAAGATAAGCCCTTGACTGGGCACGGTGGCTCACAGCTATAATACCAGTACTTTGGGAGGCCCAGGTGGGTGGATCACGAGGCCAGGGGTTCAAGACCATCCTGACCAACATGGTGAAACATCTCTACTAAAAATACAAAAATTAGTGGGGCATAGTGGCGTGCACCTGTAATCCCAGCTACTCCAGAGGCTGAGGCAGGAGAATTGCTTGAATCCGGGAGGTGGAGGTTGCAGTGAGCCAAGATTGTGCCACTGCACTCCAGTCCGGGTGACAGAGTGAGACTCTGTCTCAAAAAAAAATAATAAATAAATAAATAAATAAATAAATAAATAAATAAATAAATAAATAAAATAATAAGCCCTTGATCCAAGATCTAGACCTAGATGCACAATATAGTGAAATTATAGATTATCAAGGATGAAACAAAACATACTGAAAGCCAGTAAAGACAAAAGGGAGATTTCCTATCAAGAACTAAAAACAGAATGATGTAGACACATCAGTAAAAATCAATATCAGAAGACAGTGAAGGAATATTTTCAAAGCACTGACATTAAATAAAATTTTTAAACAGCCAGATTGTCATTTTAAGGAAAGGATAAAAAGATATTTCAGAAATACAAGGATATAGAAAGTTCACAGACCACAGAACCACTGAACTTATTTCTGCTTAACTCAGATGGTTTCATAGGTAAGTTTTACCAAATCTCTATTATTTGAACACTTCTTCAGAAAAAAGTTATCCATTTCACTTTATGAAACTTTTATTAACATGATACCAAAACCTAACAAAACCATTACAGAATGAGATAAACCAATTTTATTTATAATTACAGAAAAAAATTCTAATAAAGTTTTAATCAGTAACTCAAATCCAACGGTATATACAAAAATGTAATATATCATGATGAAGTAGAATTTACACCCCAGGAATGCAAAAAATGATTCAACTTTAAAAATTATAATGTTGGCCGGGCACGGTGGCTCAAGCCTGTAATCCCAGCACTTTGGGAGGCTGAGATGGGCGGATCACGAGGTCAGGAGATCGAGACCATCCTGGCTAACATGGTGAAACCCCATCTCTACTAAAAAATACAAAAAACTAGCCGGGCGAGGTGGTGGGTGCCTGTAGTCCCAGCTACTTGGGAGGCTGAGGCAGGAGAACGGCGTAAACCCGGGAGGCGGAGCTTGCAGTGAGCGGAGATCCGGCCACTGCACTCCAGCCTGGGCGAAAGAGCAAGACTCCGTCTCAAAAAAAAAATTATAATGTTTTCCAACATATTAAAGATTCAGGGAGAAAAACATGTAATCACCTAAACAGAAAAAAAGTTGAAGAAATCAGTATCCGCTTATGATTTTTAAAATGCTAAACTGCATATTTAAGGGGAGTTGCTTTACATGATAAAGTAAATCTCACAAAACTCTGAAACAAACATCATACTTACTGGTGAAATTTTAGAAAACAACATCATTAATTTTAAAAGCAAGATAGGAAAATCTGCTATTAGTACATCTAGTCAGCATTCTACAGGAAATATGAGTTAATACAAAAAGAAGAAAGGAAACAGATATATGAATATTTAGGCACCCTGAAATGGTGGTAAGTATTGGTCTTGCCCTATCATGGATAAGCAACTATAACACTGGACAGACAACTATTTCCAATAATTGGACCATAAGTGTACAGGGAGTGGTCCTTAAGAGTAAAATAAAGAGAGCTCTACTTTCCAAACTGTGACTTAGGGAAGGGGAACCCAAATGGAATGTAGTGGTTTTGTTGAACTGAGGAAAGTATTTGGCAGTTGGGCTGCTGAGGGAGCTGGAAACTGGGGGTAAGGAACCGGAGAGGAGGAGCCCTAGACATCTGTGCAGGGATTCCAGCTTGTTCTTAGCCAGGTCCTATGCTGTGCATATACAGGACATCTCCCTGAAGCCTATTAATGAACAGCTCCTGGCCTATGTTGAAATCCTACCTGCAATATGATGGTATTAGGAGGTGGCTTTTGGGGGGCGACTAATTAGGTCATGAGGGTGGGGGCTTCATGAATGGGATTAGCACCCTTATAAAAGGGACCCCAGAGAGCTTGTGAGCCCTCACCAGACACCAAATCTTCCAACACTTTGATTTTGGATTTCTTAACCTCCAGAACTGTGAGTTTTTGTTTTAGCCACCTAGTCTGAGATATTCTGTTATAGCAGCCTGGACTAACTGAACCAGGATATAAATTATTTATGAATATATGAAAGCAGATACTATGTTTAAGGAGAAAACAATGTTGAATACATTCTTTTCAAATTAACCTACAATTTCAATTAACAAACATTTCACATGAAATTCTATGAAAAAATTCACATGAAATTCACATGAAAAAATAAAGGGGTATGAAAACCTAAGACAATTTTTAGAAATGAAAACAAAGAGGGGATTTTACACCTCAAAGTAGAAAAAATATTAAACCACCCAAATCAAAAGACAGATAGCGAAGATGTGGGTTTCATGTATCAAAACTTCCATATGGTTAAAGAAACTATAACCAATATTAAAGAACAAGAAAAGACAAGTAAAGATTACCCAGAACATATACAGAATTCTTGGAAATCCATAATTAAAATCCATTCATCTAATGGTGAAAATAGGATAAAATAGGAAAAGACAATTGGCAGAAGAGGAACACTAATGGAAAGTAAATACACAAAAAGTTGCTTAATGTCAACAATAGTCAAGGAACTGCTGACTGAAAACATGAGATACTGTTTTCCACCCACCAGGTCAAATACTTAAGTCTGCCAGTGTGAAATGTTAGTGACTATGTAAGGAAAAGGAATTCTCACACACTGCACGTGGGAACAGAAACAGGCACAGTCACTTCAGAGGGCAATTAAGCAAAATCAAATACTGTTGAGAATACTCATAACCTGGAACCCCTGCTATTTAATTTCCAGGTATATAACCTCTTCTTCCCAAGCCCCACCCCAGAAAAGCTTGAACATTGCACAAGGAGACATATTCAGTAGGTTTACTGCAGCATTTTTAATAGCAAAAGAACAAAAACAAAAAAACAAGGGGGGAGTTTTGTAAGCATAAAAATGAAAAAACTGCAGTATTTTTATGATGAAATATCACATAGGAATTAAAACAAATGAGTTAATTTGTATATATATAAACATGGATTGATCTTAATGACAGAGTATAAAAAGCTAATATAAAATATGTATGATATACACACACACAAAGCACAATATAGATTATACATGAGTATGTAATTTGGAATAGTAACATCATAGAACTTACTCCAAGATCAGAATTATGGGTGATTTAGCTAAATCTATCATGTTTTATTTAAGAAAAAAATACTTAAAGCAAATTATGACAAAATATTAACATTTGCCAATTCTAGATGGAGAAAAAGTAGATGATTGTATATTATTCTTTATCCTTTTTTAATGTGTTAAAGCTTTAAAAAAAATTAGTGTTTGCATAACAGGCAGCAAAAGTTCCTGACAGTTAAAAATAA
The DNA here is from genome assembly GCF_002776525.5 of Piliocolobus tephrosceles. Classification (NCBI taxonomy): domain Eukaryota; kingdom Metazoa; phylum Chordata; class Mammalia; order Primates; family Cercopithecidae; genus Piliocolobus; species Piliocolobus tephrosceles. Next base: position 133,809,480 of record NC_045441.1, on the reverse strand, counting down.
CTGAAGAAATCTTGGTTGCCAACTAATACTTTCACAAGTTCTAAGTCATTTGGCTGGGGAATCTGGCTTTGCTTGATAAATATAGCTTTGAGATATCCAGATTTTATTCTTCATGGAAAAGGTATATCAGAATCATGTAAGCCTAAAAAAAGAAACTTGTTTGTTTGTTTACCTTAAATAACTCCCATCTGATGTATTTGCTGGTAACACCTACTTGAAAGCATTATTTTGGTCCCTATTACCAGACAGTGAAGTTTTCCCCAAGAACATTTGGAAGCAAAAACCAGGTACAAGGCTATACTCTAATGGCACCATTAAATTGTTCAGTGCTTGGATTGGTACTTACAGTAATACTTAAAGCATTCCCCCAAGGCCCATCAAAATAGAGCTGAGATATTATGTTCATTCGAACAAATGGACAAATGTCTTGCAATTTATACCTAATGAAATCTTTCTCTAACATTGTTTCCTTCACTCTTCCCTCGTTAATAAAAAAAAAGGGAGTAGAGTTAAGATACCAAGTGTAACATAAAGTGAAAAAGTTTCCCAGTATTTCATAACTGGGGAGTAAGCAAATAACACATGGTTTTTAAAAATGTGTGTGATATATCAAAAGTGGAGAGAGGAAATTAATGTGAACCTGGGGGAAATAATACTGCTAATATTGTTCAGTGGCAGATCTTGGATATGTTTTTTCTCTTTGATTTGGAGATTATTGGATACTTTTATGGACATTGCCAGTAAAATAATTCTCATTTTATTACTATCCATATCCTGTGGTTTTATTTCCTAATAAAAAGATGTGTAGTGTTAGTGTTGTCCTGAAATGTAATTGATTTCTGAGAGGTATAATTTGCTACCTGGGAAATAGCGCTATGAATTTCTATAAAATAGTGCATGGATGAATGAGATGCTGAGAAAGACTGCAGAGCCAAGAAGTAATAATGGAGATAAAAATTATTTTTCATTATTTTAGTATTGGACAGTTTTGAGTTTAATTTACTGAGCTTTTTTAAGCTTTTACTGAAATTACATATTTCAATAGAAACCTTCAAAAATCAGCTTGATGTCATGAAATATTTTCATTCCTCAAATCATTATGCTATCAGTAATTTTTAATTGAACTTTTTTCCTAGGAAATGTAGCCAAATATATGTGGAGTGAAATCAGAGATTACAGAAAATGTAATTGAGCAGTTCTTCCACACGTGAGGGTTCCTGATCTGAGTCGGGGCTTGCCACCAGAATTACCTGCCGTAACCACCGCAGGGAACTTAAATATTTACTAAAGGACAAATCCTAAGCATTTTGGGAAGCACATAAACAGCTAACTGGGCAGAAAAGTGTTGTCTCCTATTGCAGCCCTCCTGACCGCCTCCAGGGAAGAGTGAGATGCTCCCAGGCTCCTCTCCTGAACCCCGCCCACAAATCTCAGCTCCCTCAGCAGCCGCAGCCTTCAAATGGTTTAATCCACCCAGCAAGATACTCTCTCTTTGGATTTCACTTCTGTATATCACAGTTGGGAAGGTATCCCCAGGGACAGGGGGCACTTTGTATTTTCACTTTCTCCAGGACCCTCCTTGCACATCTGTCAAATTCTTCCAAACAGTTGGGTTGCATATTTTCTCCAGTGACATAGTTCTCACTATTTTATGGTCAAAATGGAAGTTGTCTTCTCTTCCCATCATACCCACATAGCTCTTATTTTCTCTTTCGTGTTATCTCTGCTCCTCCTATACTAGGGCCTGAGCTACCTGAGGACTGGATTTATGTATTTGCTCGTGACAGACCTAGGACCTGGGGAAATGTATACTGAATGAAGATAAAGGGACCAAAAATTTGAATGTAATTGATAATCCAGCACGTCCTTCCAACCCTATGTTTTTAGTATTTCTTCTGAACAAAGATGATTCCATTTGCGGTCTGTCTTCAGAATAAGAATACGAGTGTCAAAGATTACAGTCACCATCTTACAGATCCATTATCCCTTATCCAAAATTCGGAAAACCACTAAACGCCCCAGAAGTTTTTGTAAATTTGTGTCAGAACTGATTTGGCAGCAAAGCTGGAATTGAACTGGTGTGAATGGTCTTTTGTTTCTCAATGCCCTTCCCAGCTACATGCACCAGTATTTACTATTGTGTATTTATCTTAGAAATTTGGGTTTAATTATTTTACAACAAAAAGAGTTAAATATTGGGCAACATTGAAAATAAATAAAAGCATTTGTCATTATCCGTATTGTAGAAAATGGAATTAATGGGTGACCGAAAGCATTTTTTTTTTTTTCTAAGAGAGGCTCACTCTGTTGCCCAGGCTGGAGTACAGCGGCACAATCTTGGCTCACTGCAACCTCTGCCTCCTGGGTTCAAGCAATGCTTGTACCTCAGCCTCCTGAGTAGCTGGGACTACAGGTGCGCACCAGCACACCTAACTTTTTGTATTTCTTTGGTAGAGACGGGGTTTCACTATTTTGGCCAGGCTGGTCTCATACTTCTGGCCTCAATTAATTTCCCCTCCTCAGCCTCCCTGTAGGGAGACCCCCTGAAATTATTGCTATGGAATAAAAGATGAAATGCTTCTGATTATTGTAAATACAAAATTGCCTGCAGGATTGTGTGAAGACAATGCCAGGTTGGGCTGCCAGAATGAGCCAAATGAGTCAAAAGCGCATGATGTGCTTCCCCCTGCAGAGAGTCTGTGAACGGACGTGCAGTCAGGGAGGTTTCACATCACCAAGATTCCTATCCCAGAAAAGCAGATGTTCATAGCTCTGGGAATGGAACATGACCCTCGTGGAAAGCCTATAAACGGACGCATGGGGGGTGCCTGTCCATGTGGATAAGATAGGGCTATAAACGCCCTCACCTTGCAGCAGCTCTTCTAGGCCTCTTTAGGGTTAAGGCATACTCCCTTCTGAGAATTTCTGGTCTAACCAGTTGTCTAACTTCACATCCTGTTTCTATGAATTGTTTGTAACCGGCTTTTGCTGCAACTGTCACTGCTGATTAATATCTTGCTAATCATAGGTTATGGAAAGACTGTGTTCCTGTTTCAAGGCTCCATTAGATATTAAACTTCATGTCCTGTTTCTATGAATTGTTTGTAACCAGCTTTTGCTGCAACTGTTACTGCTGTTCCTGTTTTAAGGCTCTGTTAGAAATTACTGATGCACACACGGTATTGTAAATTCTTATCTCTGTATACTGTACTTCTGCATACAGATGTCATGTTGAAGAATTACTTCATCCCCATGCGACCATCTCACCTCATAATCAAATGACCCTAAATCCCTCACTAACCTACCCCCGCCCTCACTAAACTTAATAATAAATGCTGGCATATCCAGTGCACTGTTGGCACCACGGGACCAGAAGGCGGTGCCCCTGGACCCAGCTTTCACTATTATTTCTTGACCTGCCGATCCACCTGGGAGCAAAGAGAGAGCCCCGTTGCACTGTGGGCTGCTGGCCAGTTCCCGCAATACCTCCCAAAGTGCTGGGATTACAGGCATGAGACACTATGCCTGGCCTGAAAATCATCTTAAACTGAAAAAAAATATATAGTATGGGAACTATAATTATATATGATTAAAAGAAAAGACAAGAAGAGAGCTACGGATTTTTTTAGTGTGTAATACCAGGAAGCTAAATTGTAATGCTATCATAATGTTCTGGCTACTTTCTCTGAGGAGGAGTGTAGAGAAGAACGGTGAAAGAGTTTGATATATTTGCCCACATGAAAACGGATTCTTTTATCCCCTACCATTTTTATTTGTGCCATTAACTGTGTTTAATAATATCCAAGTAAGATCACAGTAAGTAGAGCATTCTAGAACATTTTTCTGCATCCTATTCGAGGTAAGGAGACTATTTGATTTTTCACTTATTTTTATATAATTCTGTTTGTATGAATGCAGCCACCAAAGGGACTTTTTCTTTTTGCCTTCTTGAATGTAAAACCAACTTAATGAACCCTGTCTTGATCTAAATTGCCATTTGGAAATCTAGAAACTATTGATTTATTTTTTGATTTCCATAATATAAACACAACTCTGGAAAATGTGCCTAATTTCACAGATTGTTTTCTAAGTATCTGAAGTCATTCCCTTTATGTTTAGTGATTTAATAAAAATACGTAAATCATATTCCTTTTTCCCTTTAAAAAATGCTTAAAAACCGTAAAAATTAAATTCTCAAACATAAGATTTGTCAATGGTTTCGATATAATTCCAAACGATTTTTTCAAAAACTTCATACTTTCTCTACTCACTGAAAAAAATATATAGATTATAAAAGCTGTAAAGAAAACACGAAATGATCTTATCTTTAATAATTATAAAAGATATACAGATCTCAACAGTGAGGTATCACTTTATCTTACTAAATGAGCAAAAGAAATTTTCATTTTAACTTTAACCTTACTAAAGTTGTGGTAAAATATGTTCTTTAACATTGCAGGTTTTCTTGGAAAGCAACAGAACAACAGACATTCAGTCATAAAAATGTTCATGTATCAACTATTTAATGACGAAAAGTATAACCTCACATAAAATTAGCTTATAATATGAAATACAGACAACAGTAATAAATATTATGCCCACTATAATTGCAAATGTAGGTAAAAGGAGAAGATTTTTCACTCACACAGAGATTTGAGAGAAAGAGCTGTGCCTTTAGAGAGCAACCAAAATGTTGCCTGTGAATTTGCTCTGCTTTTTTTTTTTTTTTTTTTTTTTTTTTTTTTTTTTTTTTTTTTTTTTTGAGAAGGAGTCTTGCTTTGTCCCCCAGGCTGGAGTGCAGTGGTGTGATCTCGGGTCACTGCAAGCTGCACCTCCTGGGTTCACGCTATTCTCCTGCCTCAGCCTCCTGAGTAGCTGGGACTACAGGTGCCCGCCGCCATGCCCAGCTAATTTTTTTGTATTTTTAGTAGAGATGGGGTTTCACCATGTTAGCCAGGATGGTCTCGATCTCCTGAGCTTGTAATCCGCCCGCCTTGGCCTCCCAAAGTGCTGGGATTACAGGTGTGAGCCACCACGCCTGGCCTACTCTGTATTTTTTCATGGCAAAAATAAATTACCTTTATGTGCTAGAGCTACAGTATCCAAAACAGTAGCCACCAGCCATGGAGGGCTATTGAGCACTTGAAACATGGCTAGTCCAAATTGAGATTAGTTTCAAAGACTTTGTATACAAAATGTAAAATATTAACAATTTTATATTTATTAAATTTTCAAACCATAGTATTTGGCTGCATGGGGTTAAATAAGCTACATTATTGAATTAATTTAGCCTGTTTCTATGTATTCTTTTAAAATTGTGTACTAGGGTATTAAACATGACCTTATGACTGAAGAATGCCCTTAGTCAGTTACAGATTCTTAAAAGAGGGACCTACCAAAATTGCAGGTGATTTTATACACTGGACCAAAAAGAAACGGGCAGCACTAACATCTTCTATGGGAGAATGTTTTATTGGCTCCTCCAATATTAGTGAGACTGCTTTTGACTGCAAGCAGCATAAAACTCAATTCCAAACATATTAAATAATAAACAGAATGTACTGGTTCATGGAACTCAAAAGTACATAGACAGTTCAGGTACCAGTTGATGCCTTGGCCCAACAATGTCACAAAAATCCCATTTCCTTCTGTACTTCCATCCTCCTGTATGCAATGTTGGCTTAATCTTAACAAAAGAGTCCCCTTGTGGTTCTCCTAATGGTAACAATTTAGTAGCCAGTACCTAACGGGGGCTTTAGGCTTCCTAATGTAAGACCAGAGGTGTCTTTTTTGTGGTTATTTAGTTGCTCTCAAGGAATGAAAAGGAAGTTTGTTTCCCAAAAGATGCTAACAAATGCCTCCTGGTATCTCATTAGCCTTAATAGTGTCCCAGTCTCATCTTTAAGCCAGTCATTGTTGTCAAGTGTTAAGATGAGCTGATTGACTGCAGGCAGTCCGGGATCACTGCGTGCATTTGAGAGCTTGAGGCTGGGGTCAGTCCTACCCAAACGGTACCGCAGGAAAATTCAGAGTCATTAAGAACAAACAAAACAGAAAATGGACAAATGGATACTAGGGATGTAACCATTAAATATCCATGCTATAACCTCAGGCATAAACACAGAGGCAAGAATGCTAATGGGAATTTTAATTAACATCTTACATGAGAAAAAAATGCCCACAAGGGCAAATGAATGTATAAACTTAGTGAGATGTATTTTAAACTTTGTATTATCCCAAAGTCTTCTCTCTTTCTCCCTCTCTCTCTCTCTCAAGGGTATAAGTGCTTCTTTTTCTCAATATCAAGGAAAGGAATACTGAGTGGATATTCAGCTAAATTGCATCAGCCCAATCAAGTATGGAGGGTTTGGAAGGAGGAATACCAGTCCGTCCATACATACTCCTGCTTATCTGTCCACGTCTTGACTAGTTCTCACCAAGAAAAGAAGAATTAAAATTCTGATTTTGATCAATGGCTGTGACGTTGCCTGCACTACAATGAACTACTGGAGGTTGATTTCTGTACATTAAATGCCAGCATCCCTGAGTGGAGCTCCACTTATGCTTCCTTTATTCCTATTAAAAAGTAAATCGGTATAATATTTCTATCCATAATTCCATCTCTGTTACTTAAATTATGACCCATCAATAGGGTAAGAGTGAAGGCTGCACCATAGTTCCAGTTATATTACATATAAGGGGAGAAAGTAGAAAGCCTCAGTTAAAGTATAAGTCTGAGTTGGGTTGTCCAACCCAACTGACACTACAAGTTCTCCAGTCCAACCACCACACTGAAGGGTAATGTGTGTTTGTTTAGATATTTCTAAAGGTAATTTTTGTCTAATCTGCTATCATTCTTTAGAAGCATACTCACTTAACAAACCCAAAAAGAATGAGTGAAAGAATTGACAACATTCACCAAAGAGGGGGGAAATGAACTTAAGTGACTGGCATGAGTAGTGGCAAATAAAGAAGAAAGTCAGTCAAGATTGAACCCTGAAGATGAAAGGATTTAAGGATACCAACAGATCAAAGATGGTATGAGAAAGTCAACAGTAGAAAAGCACACATGAAGAAAATATGAGAATCTTTTTTAATTTTAGGTTGGCAGTTTTGCCATGAGTATATTAAATTCAATAATTTGCTTGTAAGTAAAATTTTAAGAGAATTTGACCTAGCTGAAGCAAAATAAAAGGGTAAGCAAGGAAGTCCACTTTGGGTATTGGCAGACTCACTTATTTTGAACCAAATATTCCAGTAAGAATAACTAAATTATATTGACAAGATATATATACACACACACGTATGTATATACATATATGTATATATGTGTGTATATACATATATATATATATATTTTTTTTTTTTTTTTTTTTTTTGAGACAGAGTCTCGCTCTGTTGCCCAGGCTGGAGTGCAGTGGTGCACTCTCGGCTCACTGCAAGCTCTGCCTCCTGTGTTCACGCCATTCTCCTGCCTCAGCCTCCCCAGCAGCTGGGACTACAGGCAAATGCCACCACGCCTGGCTAATTGGTTTGTGTTTTTAGTCGACACGGGGTTTCACTGTGTTAACCAGGATGGTTTCGATCTCCTAACCTCGGGATCCACCCACTTCAGCCTCCCAAAATGCTGGGATTACAGGTGTGAGCCACCGTGCCCAGCTGACAAGATATTTTTTAAAACTGTTTCAATGCTTCAGAAAGCTAGTATAGTGGATACCCTAGTTCACTCACTCCCTATCTGCCCCCACTGAAGTATCCATTGTCCCAGCTGCTGAGAGTGTTGGCAGCCTTCCACTTTCAACTGAGTCCTTCTCAAAGACTTGTCATCAGCTTAAGAAAGTCAGCTAATCCCAGGTTATGCCTCCTTACTGGGGAGGTCCTCATCCAGTGGACGAATGATGATGGAGCAAAAAGATCCAGCATTTTCACCCCAGTATGGTTCAACTCTAAAGGGCTATCCTAGCAGCAAAGTATCATGGAAGGATTGCTGGAGACCTTTGTTGCAGCTGCACTGTAGTTCAAATCCTCCTTCCACTCAATGATATTTCCTTCACTGTCCTGTAGAGATTGAACCCTAGATCACTCACCCACAAATTCTCTGCCTGCAAATGTCAATGTGTGCTTCACAGTAATGGTTAGATCCAGGCACCAGGTGGCTATGTAATCATTAAAATTTTGACTGATGATGAACAGAGACAGAATACCAGTAGGGGAAAAAAAAAAACCCTGGTAGTTACAATGTATCAAACATTGAGACATACAGGGAAAATGATATTAATAATTACAAAGATTCTGAGATGTGACTAGGGGCTAGTTTGGAGAAAGACAATGAAAGGATGAGGGCAATTGATTGCCAATTTAAGAAGTGTAAAAGGCTGGGCACATTGGCTCACACCTGTAATCCCAGCACTTTGGGAGGCTGACACGGGTGGATTGCCTGAGATCAGGAGTTCAAGACCAGTCTGCCCAATATGGTGAAACCCCATCTCTATTAAAAGGACCGAAAATTAGCCAGGCATGAGGCGTGCGCCTGTAATCTCAGCTACTCAGGAGGCTGAAGCAGGGGAATCTCTTGAACCAGGGAGGTGGAGGTTGCAGTGAGCCGATATCTTGCCATGGCACTCTAGCCTGGGAAAAAGAGTGAGACTCCAGAAAGAAAGGAAAGGGGAAAAGAAAGGGGAAAGGGAAAGGGAACAGGAAGGAGAAAGGGAACAGGAAGGAGAAAGGGAACAGGAAGGAGAAAGGGAAGGGGAACAGGAAGGAGAAAGGGAAGGGGAAGGGAAGAGAAAAAGAAGGAAGTGTAAAAGCCAGAGGCCCTTCTTGTCAGCATTTTAAAACTCTTCTGCAGCCAGAGAGCAGAAAAAGTTAAACAACAGGTCCAAGACTTAATCATAAGAATAGCAGAGCTCCAGAGAGTGAATTATAAAAGTATACAAACTTGCTATGCCTGTTGGGTCCCTATGATTGGGAAAAAATTGAACCGTGAGTTTCTTCTTCAAGACAAGAGGGATCAGGAGATTTAAGTTTTCAAGCATATCATCCCAGACATCCTAACTCCATGTCTCAATGTAGATCCCTAGGACTCTCAAGCAAGGTCATGCCGTTGGCAGGAGATTCCTAGGTAGATCAATGTAGGTATCTATGGGTCCCGAAAAAGGTCATACTCTTTTGGGGGGGAAAAAATTCTAATCGAGACAGAACAGGTGATTACGCATGTATGGACATCAAGGGCCATGCAGCCAAAATTGCCCATCATAAGTTATCTCAGACCCAACAAAGGCAGGAGGGTCCCAGCAGCAATCTATAGTAAAACTTAAGTAGCTAATTTGGGATTGGGCTTGGCCGGGGCCAGAGGGCACAAGAAAGAACCTGATGGCACCCACAGTTAGTGCAATAACTCCTCTCCCTCCACTCACACCTAGGATATATGTGTAGTCTCTTTCCACCACCTGATCAAGGAAGAAAAATGCTAAGCTTACATTACAGATGGGTTGTCCTGGCATGGAAAAGCAAGCGAGATGGCCCTGAAAGACATCAGTGAAACTTCCCAGTGGGCAGAACTTTGGACAGTTTACCTAGTCACTTAGTCGGTGTGGAAAGAGAAGTCACTTAAGGTTAGAATACATACAAATGTATGAATGTTGGTACTTGGCTGGTTGTCAAAGTACCTAGAAGGGGACCTAGAAGGGGAAAAATTATAAGACAGGAGACAAAGGGTATGAGGAAGAGGGATGTGGGTAGATCTATTGGAGTTTTATGAGGTGCAACTGTCATTGTAGCATATGTTGCGGTGGCCTTGAGATGAGTCACCATAGGCAGGCTAAACTGCATTACCCAAAAATTCCTTTTCTAGTTTGTTTCCAGTTAGATTTTGTCAAGAGAGTGGGAAGATGGAAGGGAGGGAGGAGTCAGTTCTTCTTCCATTTATTCAGTCGTACACTATTCCAAGCGCTGCTATAATGAAAGCCTCCAGATGTAATCAAAGTCCCAATGCAGCTAATTTTATGTAATCAAAAGAGAATATCCTGGACAGACAGGACTTAATGATGTGGAAGTCATTTAAAGAGACTGAGCCCTCCCTGAGGTTCAGAGACCCTAAGCAGCAGAGCAGAGAAAAAAACCATAAGATACCTCTACATTCTGAGATTTCTACATTCGACTCATTTTTGCTAATATGCCAATTCATTTCATTGGCCTAAAGCAACACTTGGGCCTACTGGGCTGTCTTCAGTTTGGAACTTTCTTGCTTTCTTGACTCATAGGCCAGAAGTGTGTATGTATTAGTCCATTCTCACAATGCCGTAAAGACCTGCTCAAAACTGGGTAATTTAGAAAGGAGAGGGGTTTAACTCACAGTTCAGCATGGCTGGGGAGGCCTCAGGAAACTTACAATCATGGCAGAAGGCAAAGCGGAAGCAAGGCACCCTCTTCACGAGGTGGCAGGAGGGAGAATGAACACAGGAGGAACATAACACATAAAACACATAAAACCATCAGATCCCATGAGTCACCCCCTATCATGAGAACAGCATGAGGGTAACCAGTCCATGATTCCATTACCTCCCCCTGGTCTCTCCCTTGACACATAGGGATTACAGAAATTATAATTCAAGATGAGACTTTGGGTGAAGACACAGCCAAGCTATATCTGTGTGTAAAGTTATATGATGAAAAACTTTGGCTTCAGTGGTATAACCTCATCACCAAGGTCAGAGGCAACAAAAACAGGGATGTCAGACTGTCCTTGTGAAGTTCTAAATGACGCTCCTGGGTTTCTAGCCTGCTCAGTCTTCCATTGCTGGCTGGCTGGCTGTGGTTCTGGGCTTCAGCATCAGATGTGGAAATAACTACCACATGTGTGGATATGTGGAGACTGTATAGCCAGACTTCACGTTGTGGAAGCCAATTCCCTGTCATAAATCAAGGGGGAACATGGGGCTAAGATTCTGGAGATAAAGGAAGACCAGAGAGATAAATCTGTATTTGGCTTTGCTTTCTCCCTTGAGAATTTGTTTATTTCAATCAGTGGCTGAGAGACTCAAACGATAAGAACAAAGCACAAACGGAGAGGCTAAAAGGCTGAGCAAAGCTTTTGGCAGTTTTATAGAGCTTAGGGCTTTCTTAAGGCTGACCTTAGAGCTGGTCTTCGGAGAGAGGCCCTGGTAATATCACCAGCTGTCTGTTGTTAGCACAAAGAACTACACCTCAGGAAGAGGAGTATACTGGTAATAAACTAGCTTCAAAGACTAAACACCAGGTTTGACATAGTTCAATTTCTGAATAGATTTATGTGATCTGCCCCAACTGCGAAGCAGAAGGAAATTTTTCCTAAAGGAAGAGAAGGCAATGAGCCATACATTATCTCCAAAATTTAAAAAACAAAAACAAAAATGAGACATTTAAATTTTAAAACTACAACTGAGAAAACTAAGAGAAAAAAAGAAAATAAAAGCAGGTGGTGTAGAAGTGGCATTACCAGATGGAGATATTACAATGCTGATGACATGTACAACATATTTAATGATAAGATAGAAAACAATGGCAAAGAATAAAACAGATATTCTTAAACTGAAAAATTAACTGCAAATAGAATCCAATGGATAGGCAATCTTACCAATACATTAACAACAGCTGTAGAAGATTACTGTAGAAGATATATCAGAGGAAAATAATCAGAGTGAAGTACAGAGAGGCAAACAGATTAAAAAAAAAAAAAAGGCATGGCATGGTGGTTCACATCTATAATCCAAGCACTTTAAAAGGCCAAGGTGTGAGAAATGCTTGAGCCCAGGAATCTGAGACCACCCTGGGCAACACGGCAGGACCCCTATCTTTATTTGATTTTTAAAAAATTTTTTAAAATGTTTATAGATTAAAAATGCAGAAAGCAGGCATAAGGTACATGTAAGACAGGATGAAAAGTGTAACTGTAGTTCCAGAAGGAGAAAAGAGAGAATCGAACAGAATAGTATTTGGGATCTGAGTCCAGAGCTTCTTCAAAGATTTCCAAAGCAAGATATCAATGCACCTGTCAACGACACATCTGTACCCCCATGTTCACTGCAGCATTATTCACAATAGCCAACATATAGAAACACCCTAACAACCTACTGTCTATCAACAGATGAATGGATAAAGAAAACATGGTATACATATATGTGTGTGTGTGTATATGTGTGTGTGTATATATATTTTATACATATATAATGAAATGTTATTCAGCCTTATTTATAAGAAGAAAGAAAAAAATCCTGACACATGCAACAACAGGGATGAATCTAGAGGTCATTGTGCAAAGTGAAATTAACCAATCACAGAAACACAAATAGTGCATGACTCCATTTGTATGAAGTATCTAAAACAGTCAAATTCATAGAAGCAGAGAGTAGAATGCTGGTTGCCAGGTGATAGAGAAATGGGAGGTTGGCCAGACACGGTGGCTCAAGCCTGTAATCCCAGCACTTTGGGAGGCCAAGACGGGCGGATCACGAGGTCAGGAGATCGAGACCATCCTGGCTAACACGGTGAAACCCCGTCTCTACTAAAAAATACAAAAAACTAGCTGGGCGAGGTGGCGGGCGCCTGTAGTCCCAGCTACTCGGGAGGCTGAGGCAGGAGAATGGCGTGAACCCGGAAGGCAGAGCTTGCAGTGAGCCGAGATGGCGCCACTGCACTCCAGCCTGGGCGACAGAGCGAGACTCTGTCTCAAAAAAAAAAAGAGAGAGAAATGGGAGGTTGTTCAATGTGTATAAAGTTTCAGTTACGAAAGATGAATAAGCTCTACATCCAGTGCACAACATTGTGCCTATAGTTAATATTCTAGGCCAGGCATGGTGGCTCACGTCTGTAATCCCAGCACTTTGGAAGGCTGAAGCGGGTGGATCATGAGGTCAGGAGTTCGAGACCAGCCTAGCCAACACTGTGAAACCCCGTCTCTACTAAAAATACAAAAATTAGCTGGGCGTGGTGGCGGGCACCTGTAATCCCAGCTACTCAGGAGGTTGAGGCAGGAGAATCGCTTGAAACTGGAAGGCAGAGGTTGCAGTGAGCCAAGATCGCGCCATTGCACTCCAGCCTGGGCAACAAGAGTGAAGCTCAGTCTCAAAAAAAAAAAAAAAAAAAAAAAAACTATTGTGCACTTAAAATTTTGTTAGGAGGGTAGATCTCATGTTAAGTGTTCTTACCACAACTCTGTGTACATGTATTTATTTATTTATCTTCTACAAGTTCAAGATACACAATGAACCCAAGCAGGTGTAAGACCAAAAAAATAATCAAAGTTCATTACATTAAAAGTAAAACAAAGAAAATCTTAAAAGCAAGCAGAGAGAAAAAGATGCCTTATCTTCAGCAGAGGAGTAATGGGACTTCAGATCATTTCTCAATATAAACCATGAAAGCCAAAAGGCAATGAAAATGTGTCTTTAAAATGCTGAAAGAAAGTAACTGCCAGATTAAAATGGAATAGTCAAAGCATCCTTCAGAAATAAAAGCAAAATGAAGTTATTTCCAACAAACAAAACTGAAAGAATTTCTCTGTAGCAGAACACCATGAAAGGAAATATTAAAAGGATTCTTCAGGAAGAAGGAAAATGATCACAGTTGGAAGCTCAGACATACGGGAAGGAAGGAACAGCAATACATACGTAAATATGTGGATAAATATAAATGAATATTAACTTATTAAACAATGAGAATGTCTGTGTTTTAAATATACACAGAAGATAGAACTTGAAAGCACTAACAAAAAGGGAGCTATCATAGCTACAGTATTAGATGAAGGAGGCTTCAAAGCAAGAAGCATTAGAAATTAAGGGAGACACTTTCTAAGGATAAAAGGGTCAATTTACCACAAAGATATTAAATATTTAGATTTGTATCTTCCTAATAAATGGCCTCAAAACATATGAAGCAAAACTTGACAAAACTAAAAGGAGAAATAGACAAATCCACAGTCATATTGGGAGACTTTATCGCACTTGTCTCAGTAATTTATAGAATAAAGCACCAACAAAATAAAGATATAAGCTACTGGACCTAATTGGCATTTCTACAACAACTGAACTGCGAACTGTGCACTTTCCAGACGTACAAGGAAAATTTACCAAAAGTAGATCACATATTGTCAATCTATTTCATAAAGATGAAAATAACTTTAAAAAAAGTGCAAATCAAATCCAACAATATATAAAAAGGAAAATGTATCAAAACAGTGATGGTTTTATTCCAGCAATGCAAGCCATGCAAGGTCAGTTTAATAATTAAAAATTAATCAATAATTTGCCAAATTAACAGAATAAAGTAAAAGACATAATCAGCTTAATAAGTGCAAAAATATTGGTAGAATCGCATACTAATTTACAGTTTTTAAAAATGTATAACCCTCTAGAAATAGAAGAGTTGTTATCAGATAAAGAATATACGATCCCTGCCGGGCGCGGTGGCTCACGCCTGTAATCCCAGCACTTTGGGAGGCTAAGGCACGAGGTCAGGAGATCGAGACCATCCTGGCGAACACGGTGAAACCCCGTCTCTACCAAAAAATACAAAAAAAGTAGCCGGGCGTGGCGGCGAGCGCCTGTAGTCCCAGCTACTTGGAAGGCTGAGGCAGCCCGAACCCGGGAGGAGAAGCTTGCAGTGAGCTGAGAGTGCGCCACGGCACTCCAGTCTGGGTGACAGAGGAAGACTCCAGGTCAAAAAAAAAATTATATTAAGAGTAAAATATTAAAAGATGTCCCCTTGAAATTGGGAGCAATATAAGGATTCCTAGAAATAAATTTAAACTATTTATTTCTCCTTTGACTGAAGCAGTGAGATAAACTAAAAAGAATAAAAATAAATTGTTATTGTCATTATTGTCAGACCACTATTATACAAACAGAAAACCTAAGTATCTCTATATAAACCATAATAATTAATGTAACTATAACTGTGTATAAATTTAACAAGGCCATTGGATTGAAAGGGCAAGTAAAAAATCAATTGTTATTATTTGAAAAAATAGGAAATTAAGTTTTTAAAATATCTTAAAGGTGAAAAAAAGATTATATGCCATGTTCTTGAGTTGGAACATTCAATTTGCCATGATATCAATTCTCCCAAGATTGGCCCATATTTCAATGCATTCTAACAAAAAATCTCACCATGTGTTTTATGTAAATATTTATTAATATCCACACTTACTACAAAACATAAAGTACATATAGAAAAATGACAAGTAGACCAATAGAACAAAATAGAGAGTCCAAAAGAGACCTGCAGATACATAAATTTTATGATACAGATGGCATTAGAAAGCAAACAGTGAAGAATGGCTATTTCTTTTGAACATCCTTCAATTGCTGAGTCAATTAGATATCTACATGCGTAAAAAAAGAAAAATGAATCTTGACCTGTAACACAAAAATTATTTCCAGGTTATCTGTAGATCACCATATTAAAGGAAATATTAAAGCTTCTAAATGATAACATGTGAGACTATCATCATGACCTTAAGACAGGGAAATAGCTTTTTAAAGATATTTTATATCATAAAGGAAGATTAAAAAATGATAGTACATGAAAACTGTCAGCTTTAGTTAGCCATAAACTGAAAGAAAAATAAGCCAGTGTGGAAAAAGATATTTGTGATACTTACAACTTCAAAGAGCTCATAGTCAAGGCTCATGTGTGTATAAAGAATATATAAAGAATGCCTATAATTTCAGGTCACAAGTGGGTAAGAAGAGATTCAATAGAAAAGTCAGCAAAAATCCTCAATTGCAGTACAAAAAATGGGAAAATCCAAGTACCAAGAAACATATTTAAAAAGTCATCAACTTATTGGTCATCTGAAAAAACACACATCAAAACCACAAAGACAGAAGTTAACAGAACCACCAGAATAGTTACAATTAAAAATGAAAGCACTGAGCATTGTTGAGCACATTTGATCTCTCAAAAACTGCTGCTGAGGGTGGACTTTGATACAACTACTTGGAAACAATGGTTTGGCACAAGAACAGAAAACCAAATGCCTCATGTTCGCACTTATAAGCAGGAGCTAAACATTGGGTACTCATGGATATACAGATGGCAACAATATAGACACAGGAGATACTAGAGAGGGAAGCAAGGGAGGGAGACAAGGGCTGAAAAACTGTTAACTACTCTGCTTACCATCTGGGTGATGGGATCAGTTGTAGCCCAAGCCTCATCATCCTGCAATACACCCATGTACAAACCTACATATGTACCCCCTGAATCTAAAATATTAGTTGAAATTTTTTTTCCCTTTTTTTTTTTTGTTTTGAGGTGAAGTCTCACTCTGTCACTCAGACTAGAATGCAATGGTGTGATCTTGGCTCACTGCAACCACTGCCTCCCACGTTCAAGCAATTCTCCCACCTTAGCCTCCCGAGTAGCTGTGACTACAGGCACGTGCCATCACAACCAGTTAATTTTTGTATTTTTAGTAGAGATGGGGTTTCACTATGTTGGCCAGGCTGGCCTCGAACTCCTGACCTCATAATCTGCCCACCTCAACCTCCTAAAGTGCTGCGATTGCAGGCATGAGCCGCCGTGCCCCGCCAAAATTTTTTAAAAGATAGTTTGGAACTATTTGCTAAGGTTAAGTATATACATACACTAAGATGAAGCAATTTAAGTCCCAGTTATTGGGTTCTAATACTCATTTTTATTAATTTTATCCTGAATGCATATATGAAGGGTTCTGGGTCAGAAATAGATTTCTTAATTGTTATCTCACCATAAATAATGCATATGGTCTACTCTGCCTGCCTTGCCCCTGACCTTTCACCTGGGATCCTGCAATGAAGCCATGGAAATTTTTCATACACAGTGGCAAGATTCTCCATAAACTAGGGATAAGGGAGAAATAATTTTTCTCTCTCCTTCTGAAAGTGTCTCCTCTGGATTTCAGCTCTTGAGTATGTACATAAAATTTCTCCAGGAGCCCAATGGCCAAATAGTCTTGGCTTTAAGGAGGCTTCAGGAGAGCCTCATTCCTCCTTGAAATGTAAATGTCTCAATGGATAAGTCTACAGACTTTTCAGGTGTCAAGCTAACCTAGGTGCCTATCCCTTTAGCTTTAAGGGAGATAAGAGATGTTTTATCATCTTTGGGAGCAGAGCAATTAACTCCTTCATTAGGAAGATTAATGGCTACAGATCTAATCTTCACAGTATGTGAAGGTGTTTCTAAGAAATGTGGGAGCAAAATTCTCTAACTTTGTGTGGTCACGCATCATTTAACCATGAGTACACATTCTGAGAAATGCATCATTAGGCTATTTTGTGCTTATGCAAACATCACACATGTACTCACACAAACCTAGCCTCCTGCTCCTAGTCTGCAAACCTATGGTAGACTCCAAAAGTACTGTACACTTAGACTACATATTTTTTAAATTTTCTTTCTTCAATAATAAATTAACCTTAACTTACTGAAACATTTTTACTTCATGAACTTTCAACTTTTTTTTAAAAAGTTTGACTTATTTGTGGTAACACTTAGAACACACATTGTGTAGCTGTACGAAATTATTTTCTTCCTTTATATCCTCATTCTATAAACTTTTTTCTATTTTTAAAATGTTTTATTTTTTAGTTTTAAAATTTTTTGTTAAAAACCAAGGCACACACATTACCCAAAGCTTACGCAGGGTCAGGATGATCCCTGTCACTGTGTCCCCCACCTCCACATCATGTCCCATGAAGGTCTTCAGGAGCAATCACACGCATGGAGCTGCCATCTCCTAGGATAACAATGCCTTCTTCTGGAATCCGTCCCGAAGGACCCACCTGAGACTGTTGTACAGTTAACTTTCTGTTTGTATAAGTAGGAGTACACTCTAAAATACAATAAGAAGTAAAATACAGGCCAGGTGCGTTGGGTCACACCTGTAATCTCACCGCTTTCGGAGGCTGAGGCAGGCCAATGGCTTGAGTCCAGGAGATTGAGATCAGCCTAGGTAACATGGCAAAACCTCATCACTACAAAAAATCACAGCTACTCAGGAGGCTCAGGTGGGAGGACCACTTGAGCCCTGGAAGCAGAGGTTGCAGTGAGCCAATAGCACATCACAGCACTCCAGCCCGGGCAACAGAGCAAGACTCTGTCTCAAAAAAACAAAACAAAACAAACAAAAAAAATTAACAAAATTAAAAACAAAAGAAGTAAATACATAAACCAGTAATGGTCATTTATTAATTTCAAGTATTATATATAACACATAACTGCATGTGGTATATGTTTATATGACTGGCAGCACAGATTTGTTTACACCAGCATCACCACAAACACATGAGTAATGAATGCATTGTGCTATGACATTACGATGGCTATGACATCACAGGGCTATAGGAACTTTTCAGCTCCATTATAATCTCATGGGACCATCATCATATATGCAATTTGTCTTTGACCAAAACATTAAGTGGCACATGACTGTCTTTGTTTCTGTGGCTAGGCTATTTATTTATTTATTTATTTATTTATTTATTGAGACAGAGTCTCACTCTGTCACCCAGGCTAGAGTGCAGTGGCATGATTTTGGCCCCCTGCAACCTCCGCCTCCCGGGTTCAAGCGATTCTCCTGCCTTAGCCTCCTGAGTAGCTGGGACTACAGGTGCACACCACCATGCCCAGCTAACTTTTTATTTTTAGTAGAGACAGTGTTTCACCATGTTGGCCAGGATGGTCTCGATCTCTTGAACTCGTGATCCGCCTGCTTCAGCCTCCCAAAGCATTGGGATGACAGGTGTGGGCCACCACACCCATCCAGGACTTTTTATGAGAACACTGAAATTTCAGAAATGTTGTATTTTGCCAGGTTATATATCCAACAGAAATGTGAACACATGTATACCAAAGACACGTTCAAGAATGTTCACTGCAGCATTATTCTTAAGGGCCAAAACTGGAAACAAACTAAATGTCTATCAACAGTAGAACGGACAATTATCTATTATAGTGTATTGATACAATGGAATTCAATAAGAAATACAAATGAAGGCAGCTCCACTACATGCAACAACGTGGATGATTCTCACATGCATAGCTTTAAGCAAAAAATAGACAGCCATAAAAGAGACACACTCTACAATTCCATTGAAACGAAATTAAAAAATAGGCAAAACTAATCTATGATGTTAGAAGTCAGGATAATGCTTACCTTTTGCAAGGAAAATGGGGACAATTGGCAGGAGGAGGCATAGCCAGGACTTCTGAGTAACATTCTTTGTCTTGATCTGGATAGTGGTTACATGGGTAGGTTTATTCTGTAAATTTGATTGACATGTGTACTTTTCTATACATACTTTATATTCAAAATTTTGATTATAAAAAAAAAAAAGGAGGGAGGAAGTTATCATAAGGGCTCAACAGTTCTCACAGAATTCAAGGTCAGCAAAGCACCCTGGCTTTTGGAAATGCTAAAACCGAAAAAAGAAAATAGCTTAACTGATATGGTTTGGCTCAGTGTCCCCACCCAAATCTCACCTTGAATTGTAGTAATCCCCACATGCCACGGGAGGGACCCATGGGAAGTAATTGAATCATGGGGTGGGTTTTTCCCATGCTGCCCTTGGGACAGTGAATAAGTCTCCCGAGATCTGATGGTTTTATAAAAGAGCAGTGCCCCCTCGCACGCCCTCTTCCCTGCTGCCATGTAAGACGTATCTTGCTTCCCCTTTGCCTTCCCCCATGATTATGAGGCCTCCCAGCCACATGGAACTGTGAGTCCATTAAACCTCTTTCCTTTATAAATTACCCAGTCTTGGGTATGTCTTTATTAGCAACATGAGAACAAACTAATACAATAACTCAAGTATTTGTTTTTCTCTGCCTCTCACCTCTGCTTCCCTCTTTCACTTCATTCATTATTTTCTCTCAAGTCTGCTTGACAGAGTAAGACAGATGAAGTCATAAGACTAGTGAAGAGTGTGCTTAATATTGTTTATTCCTAAAGGATTTTCTTAATGGAGAGTACCTAGGATTTGAGATTTCTGTATTATTCCCAATAGGAATGAGAAAAGAGTGGATATTTTTAGCCCATATGCCAGTAGGGGTGGGCAATTATTCCAACCGGTATTTCCCCTTCCACATTTCTTATTAAATTTTTGAATAAGACCTCTGGCTTAGATTTTTTAAATATGTAAAGTGAAAAAAAATTTCATCTCAAAGCAAATAGACTCCAATTATAAATTTAAACTTTTTACTTTTCTATAATGAAAACAATCTGACCACTGAAAGAATAAAATAAAACAATCTGACAGTTTTCTATGCCGACAGGACTACAGGTGATAGCTAGTAAATTGAGAAATATCTTTAATGTTCCAAAGCAATTTTCTAAAGCCTGAATCATTCCTTCACACACCTGCAAAAGATTCAGAAGCCCATGGGGAAGTAAACATTTTCAAAAATAAACTTCAAGGTTTGGAAATAAAAACAGACAAGCTGTTTTCTTATATAAGAAAATGTGGCTCTATGCCACCAGAGGCACTGTAATCAGAATTTCAAAGAGCAGAAATAACAGGTAACAACTTACTCGGAGACATTCAAACCAAGGGAACTGCAGAACAAGTGTCATTTACATCCATTAAACACCGTATCAGCAGAGAGGACTGGAAATAAAGAGACAAGGATTCCAACTCCGGTTTTGCTACGGACTTGATGAATTTTCTCCTCTGTAAAATGGGAATAAGAACCCCTGGTTCTCGAAAACCAAATTCCATATCTTCTCACTCATAAGTGGGAGCTGAGTAGTGAGAACACATGGACTCAGGGAGCGGAACATAACACACTGGGGCCTGTCAGGGGTGGAGGGAAAGGGGAGGAAGAACATTAGGACAAATACCTAATGCATGCAGGGCTTAAAACCTAGATAATAGGTTGGTAGGTGCAGCAGACCACCATGGCACATGTATACCTATGTAATAAACCTGCATGTTCAGCACATGTACCCCAGAACTTAAATATATATATATATATATATATATATATATATATATATAGACAATTTAAAATAAAATAAAAAATTTTTAATTGTTTTTTTAAAAAAAAGAACTCCTGTTCTATCATCGGAAACAAATGATCAAGGTGAAAATTCTTCCAAAGGAAGTAACTTAGAAATTATGTTTGTAATTATTGTTACAATTTTCTTTTCTGTGTGTGTGATGAGTTTTAAGATTTGTTTTTCCATAAGCTATTAGAGATTCCTTAAAGAACTAAAAGTTGAACCACCATTTGATCCAGCAATCCCATTACTGGGTATCTACGCAGAGGAAAAGAAGTCATTATTTGAAAAAGACACTTGCACACACGTTTATTACAATTTTCTGAAGCCCTCTTTTCTGTCTCTTTCTCCTTTTCCTTCCGTATCCTCTTTTCCTTCCCCTTTACATTTTTCCTCCCTCCTTTTCAACCCTTCTCCTTATCTTTAACTTTTTCCTTTCCTTTCTCCCTTCTCTATCACTTTTGTAACTTTCCACAGTATGTCATTTTAACTGACCAGATGGTACATATATTTGTATTGTATCTGAAATATCAAGTAAGTTACTTTTGCTTGATTGTGATGCAAAATTGATTTAGTTTCAGTGAGTTACTGATTCAAAAAAAAAAAAATCAACACTTTTTCTTACTCTAGTCTAAAAGAATCACCCTTGGATTTATTGAAATGAAAGAATCAGTTTGTAAGTGAACAATATTTCAGGGTCACAAGGAACCAACCTACTAGTGATTTTCCTTTCAGGGACATTGAACCAAACACCACCTCATTTCTTTCAGCTGCCCTGTGTTCTACCCTTGGGTGAGTATGTATCTAGCATGCCTCCCTACTCTGTCCACTTTCTGAATATTAAATGAGATCCTAGGATCTCTGATCAATGTTAATCAATCAATAAACACTTTCTTAGCATTCATAGTATACATAGCTTATGTTAGATCTTTGGAAAACTGTAGTTAGAAAAAATGTGGTTTTTAACTTAAGGTGTCTTCGCACACCTTTATACTGGAAAAGAGTATATATCTTATAAAAAGGGATAGATATATTAGGCTTCATTCATTATTTTAAAAAATTATAATCATATAATTATGGGATACACAGTAACGTTATGATATACAGTCATGCATTGCTCAATGATGGGGATACATTCTGAGAAATACATTGGTGGGCTATTTCATTGTTGTGCGAACATCATAGAGCATGCCTCCACAAACCTAGATGGTATAGCCTACCACCCATCCAGGCTGTACAGCATAGCCTATGGTGCCTAGGCTACAAACCTGTACAGCATGATACTGCACTGAATATGACAGGCAATTGTAACACAATGGTATTTGTGTATTTAAACTTGGAAAACATCCATTAAAAATATAGTATAGTCTGATGGGACCACCGTTGTTCATGCGGTCTGCTGTTGTGGTTCATGACTGTACAGCTCCTTGCCAAACACTGACATTTAAAGGGGGTCCAGAGCCACTTCAAACTCATCAAGTCCAAACTCTACTTTTCTGGCTGTTTCTTACCTATAATAATGCATGAGTCCCTTACCTGGTCTGCTCTGATCCATTCTTGGTGCTCAGGACTGGATGATTATTTCTAAATTAAAAATTTACTCTTGACATTTCCTTACTTAAACCATACAAAGTTTTTCCATTGGTCTTAGCAAAAACCCAACTGTTTTTTTTTTTTTTTTTTTTTTACAAGATGTGGATTATCTGATTATTGCTTACCCTCCAGCTGTCTTGTTTTGCTCTCCTGACCTCTTGTTTTACATCCCAGTGATACTGAGTTTTCTCTAATTCTTCAAATCAAATACACACTGTGTTAATTCTGGAACTTAATCTTTGTGTCCCCACTACCTTGAACCCATGCTTCTCCTGCACTTTTTCCTGGAGAAGACTTTCCCATTCTCCAATCTTAAAAGTTTACATTTCTGAAATGTCATTTCTGACCCCAAAATGCAGGCTCGATACCAATGCTCTGTGTTCCCCTTTGCAGATCTTATTGCACTGAGCTGTTGTTGCCCATTAAACATTTGATTATCCCCTCTAGACTGTAAGGGCCATAAGGGAATGATCGTGTCTATCTTGAACAATGTTCTACCCCAGGTTTTTGTCACACATAGAATGCAACATATCAGAGAAAGACAGATCAGAACTGATGAAAATAAGGTGAAAGTGAAAGAGGAAAAAAAGAAGAAATCAGTTTAAAGAGAGATCGCTGGGTGTGTGTGAACAACAGAATGAATGCCCACCTAGAGAGAGGGTACCTGATTAAATTTCAGACAGAGCAAATGCATAAAAACTGGCTAGCTGATTCAGAGGTAATGTTTACAAGGGTATATCTAAGTTAGGGGCTGACTTAAGCACTGACAATTTTATGGCTAAGTCTAATTCTCTCATTTCATTAAGCCTTTTTTGAAGAGCAGAATTACAATCACCTGAGAGATCATCTAAATATTTTTGACTAATTTTCCCCTTCTGGATCTTTTATTCAGTTCCTTGGCTTATACTCAGCTCTTGGAGGGCTAGAAGCACTACCCAGAATTAACACTGTATATTGAGATCACACACACACCATGATAAAAGATCACCATAGAATCCTAATATGTGACCAGCGAATTTAAACAAAATACAGACTGGCACAGTGTTCTTTCCAGTTAAGACATTTGCTCAAATAATTTAATAATCTTATCATAACTGGCTGAAACAAGTTTACCTACCTAGGCAAATGGGGTAAAATAGAAGTAGGAGTAGGAAAAGAGCTTTATTATTTATTAAGATTATCAACTTATTAAATAATTATTTGGTATATCTCATTGGATTTGTCTGTGCAACTTTAATCATAAACTCTTACAGGAGTGGTTGAATCTTCCATTCAGTTTTACTGCTATTAGTATTCAGTTGACATTGTAAGTACAGAGCTGAGCTCTATTAGCTTTCATGAGGCTTACCTACAACATAATTACTTTTTCTATAAACACCACTACATGACTATGTGCCATCCTGAAGAGTAGCATGAAACAGCCATAGAATTTTCTCTAAAATGTAATTGCTAAATTACTGAAATTTGATAATGTTAAATACCCTCAATATATTTCCTTTTTTGATTTGTGTATATGTACGTGTTTAATTCTGAAGTGCTCAAGATAAATTTCATGTGTTTATATGGATAGACTTTTGGTGAGTCAGTAACTGAGAAACTAACCAATGTTCAATAATCATGTGCAAATACATTTTTAAGCATTTAGCCAAAGAAAGCAAACTGCATGGGGCCCGTTGATCACAAAGGATCCAGCAAGAGGAGAAGACATGCTATCATTCCATCTCATGGAGGAAGGGTCCTTCTGAGGATGGGTGAAATGTGGTTCAACACAAGACACTCTGGAAAGAATCCACTCCCGGGATTTCGAGAACAGCAGGACCTACGGCAGACTTTGCTTTATGGGGTCTGCCATTCCCGGGCACACTGAGGGACAAGGAGAGGTGTGAGTGTGGACATTTGCCAGACACTGAGGCAGTAACCTCGAAAGAAACCTTCTTCTCTTTTTGCAGAATCTATGGTATAATAGGCTGCTTTTGATTGAAAATTTAAAAAAAAGAAAACAGACAAAAAAAAAAAAAACCCCAGCTTACATGGTCCAACCACAAAGATAACTAATTGCTTCAGCGAATTAAAAGTCTCAAGATAATTAGGCTTTAGGCAAGTCTTTTTCAGTGGCAAAAAAAAAAAAAAAAAAGAACGAACGAACGAACTGGACCCAACTGAAAACTCTCTCAATTTCTTTGTCCTGCCTCCTAAATATAGTTTCCTCAATATAATTTTTGTCAAGCTCGCCTCTGGCGACCCTAAAATTGCTTTTGCATTTTCCTGAGCTACACAATCCCAGGTTCAAAGTTCAAGAAAGTCTGCTGCATGAAGAATTCAAACAAAAAAAAATTTAGATTTTAAATTTTATGGAACCTTTTGGCTTGACTCGACACAAATGCCTCAACCAACCACTGTAGTCAAGGGAATGGGACATGTTTTCTCAAGGTAGTTACATTTTAACTTAGGACCTGACAGTGGTGTCTGTCCAATCTAAATCACACAGCTAAAAATGTGGGCTATTGAAAAAGGAAGAAAAGGCTAGATTCTGAGGAACCATCTAAGAAATCTTATTTCATATCACGTTAGTTATAGCAAAAATGTGCTGAGTACTTAGAACACACCAGGCACTGCCCTAGGTGCTGAGGTTGGAGAAGATTTGGAATGACAAGAAGGAAATGTGCAAGATGTGTAAATGGATATGACACAGTTGCTGCTCTCAAGGAGCTTAATGCTCTGTCTGTGGGGCAGACATGTAAAATTTGTTATTTTCTTTCTTTTTTTTTGAAATGGAGTTTCACTCTTGTTGCCCAGGCTGGAGTGCAATGCCATAATCTCAGCTCACTGCCACCTCAGCCTCCTGGGTTCAAGCGATTCTCCTGCCTCAGCCTCCCGAGTAGCTGGGATTATAGGCATGTGTACCACGCCCAGCTAATTTTTGTATTTTTAGTAGAGACAGAATTTCACCATGTTGACCAGACTGGTCTCCAACTCCTGACCTCAGGTGATCCGCCCGCCTTCGCCTCCCGAAGTGCTAGGATTACAGGCATGAGCCACTGCGCCCGGCCAACATGTCTCTTTGATACAGCCACGCTGGATGTGACTGCAGGACAATTCGGTAGTGAACTTGATCCCCTTTCTGCTTCACGTCCAAGGTTTCCACATCCTCTGTGTTAAGGTACTTCTACAAAGCACATTTTCACAAAGCAGAAAGCTTCCAAAATGTGAAATTGTCATAAGGAAATTGGGAAAGAAGCAGACACTCTCATTTTAAATTATTGAGGGTTTTATGAAACCAGTGATTGCCAAGGATAACAATACTCAGTAATTTAAATCATCTTCTATATGTTGTTTTTCATAGTTTTCCTGTTTTTTGTTTTTTGTTTTTTTTCTGAGACAGAGTTTCACTCTGTCGCCCAGGCAGGAGTGCAGGGGCGTGATCTCGGCTCACTGCAACCTCCGACTCCCTGGTTCAAGCAATTCTCCTGCCTCAGCCTCCCAAATAGCTGGGATTACAGGCATGTGCCACCACGCCCAGCTAATTTTTGTATTTTTAGCAGAGACTGGGTTTCAATGGCACAATCTTGGCTCACTGCCTCCACCTCCCAGGTTCAAGCAGTTATCCTGCCTCAACCTCTGGAGTAGCTGGGTCTACAGGCACCTGCCACCGCGCCTGGCTAATTTTTGTATTTTTAGTAGAGACAGGGGTTTTGCCATGTTTGGCCAGGCTAGTCTCAAACTTCTGACCTCAGGTGATCTGCCCACCTCGGTCTCCCAAAGTGCTGGGATTACTGGAGTGAGCCACTGTGCCCCACCCATAGCTTTCTCTAAATCTAATTTAAACAGCTCTCATTCTTTCTCCAGCATGATGACTTGCCTGTCTCCCTCCTGCTGATGGTGTTTTTAAGCCATGACAAAATGACATTAAAAATGCAATCAAAATGTCTATTTTTTTATCATTATTTGACTAGAACGATGAATTAACTGTGAAGTATAGCAGTTTACCTCAGCATGAGGAAAGATATTAGAACCCGTCATCAAGATTCACAGGGTTTCTCTTATAATACCAAATCCTGCTTCAGTTTTATAAAGTCCCATGGTCTCTTGTTGGGGCATGACCTAAGTATCTGGTTATCTCAGGAATTGCCAAAATATGCTTATTTTATAGTCCTCTGTTAAGATTTTTAAAAATATTTTATGTGACACTAAAAGCACAAGCAACAAAAGCTAAATTAGACAAGCAGGATCAAACTAAAACTCTGCACAGCAAAAGAAACAATCAACAAGGGAGAAGACAACTGAGAGAATGGGAAAATTTTTTTTGCAAACCAGGTATCTGATAAGGAACTCATATACAAAATATACAAGGAATTCCTAAAACTCAACAGCAAAAGAAAAAAAAGAAACTTCAATTAAAAATGGACTGGAATGACACTTCTGAAAAGAAGGCACACAAATGACCATCAGTTATATGAAAAGATGCTTTAACATCACTAGTGTCAGGGAACCACAAATTCACAATAGACGCAACATGGAAACCATCTAAATTTCCACTGATAAATGGATAAAGAAAACGTAGTATATATCCATATAAGGAAATATTATTCAGCTGTAGAAAAGAAAGGAAATCCTGTTATATGCAACAAACATAAACCTGGAGGACATAAGGCAAGTGAAATAAGCCAGTCACAGAAGGGCAAACACTGTGTGACATCACCTATATTAGGTATCTAAATAGTCCAACTCATAGAAAGAGAGTAGAATGATGTTGCCAGGGGACGACTAGAGGGGGAAACTGGGAGTTGCTATTCAATGGACGTAAAGTTTCGGTTATGCCAGATGAACGAGTTCTAGAGACCTTTATCTGCGATACCACAATGTGCCTGTAGTGAGCAATACTGTTTTGTACACTTAAAAATTTAAGAGAGCAGATCTCCTTTTAAATATTTCTACCAGTTTTAAACAGGAACAGAATAAAATAAAATGGTCAATGAACAACAAAAAAAAACCAACAAGATTAGTTCTACTATCTGTCTTCATACAATAAAATACAGCCATTTAAAAGATAAGGCTGGGTGCGGTAACTCACACTTATAATCTAGCACTTTGGGAGGCCAAGGTGGGCAGATTGCGTGAGGTCAGGAGCTCATGACCAGTCTGGCCAACATGGTGAAACCTTGTCTCTACTAAAAAGAAAATACAAAAATTAGTCAGGTGTGGTGGCACACACCTGTAGTCCCAACTACTCGGGAGGCTGAGGTGGGAGAATTGCTTGAGCCTGGGAGGTGGAGGTTGCAGTGAGCCGAGATCACACGATTGCACTCCAGGCTGGGCAACAGAGCAAGAGTCTATCTCAAAAAATAAAAATAAAAAAGATAAACATTTTCCAGAAATATCAATTTAACAAATATTTTATTTTTTTTGATCTCCAGTTCAGAGATGAGCAGCTAATATTTTAAAGCGATATATATTTTCAATAAGAATAAATACTTTTCTATTTAAAAACTAAGAACATAGAATATCTGTTATAGGAAACCTGGTAGATGGCTCTCCAACATCAGAAGAGCCGCGAGCTTCCTTCCTATTTCCTGACGGCACTGTTCAGGATCGAATCAGACCTTAGGGACTGGTAAAAGCCATTTCAAACAGGAAAACAGAGGTGAAGTGAAGCCCTGAGAGTTTGTAAGTTAAGTGTGGACATCCTAAAAATCCTGATACGGAAGGGCAGGAAGGTTAACGGTGGCATGCAGACCTCAAAAGATAAGTGCTAACAGGTCATCAGCCTCCGGGTTGAGAACAAGCAGAAAATGAGGTAACACGCCTGAGGAGAACATGAGGGTGCACAGGAAGGTTGGGGAGGACCTAGGTGATGAGGGACGCTCCATGCCACATGGGAGCACCATCAGAGGAGGACAGAGTATAAGGACTCACCTTCTGGTTTTGCAGCCAAGCATGCATACAATTTTGGCTGCGTGATGCCTGAAGCCAGTAAATGCCTACAAGCTCAGTTCTGAGGCTTTGGAATTTATATAAAATGGTCCTGTCTATGGAAAGATTACTGCTCATAGAAGATAGTAGAAACATGTAAGTTAAAATGTACAGTCCTCTATCATCCTTTTCATGAACTCCGAGACAGATTATGTAGTGACCCTCTCTTATTTCCCAGCTGTTTGTCTGAATTCAAAGTTAGTAGTAATATAACCACTACAATTTTCTTCTCATCCACAACAGAAAGTACTTAGCATCTCTTTTAAGAAGTATTTTTAGTCTCTCCCATTACTTGAGAATTTAATTGTACTTAATGTGAGTGCTTATTTGATGTTTGTTCATTGGCCTGGCTGCCTTTTAAATTCATGTGTGCCTCAGTGATGGCTTCAATTCCTGAAATTGCAGGTTACCAGGGAAAGAGAATCTACCTAATTCTAGCTAACACAGTATCATATTTAGGTAAGTATATTTAATAAATTGTTATTATGAGAAATCTTACATGCAATATTACATCTCAAAATTGTTTCTTTGTGATGTCTGTGATATTTTTGGGGGGAGTTCTACTCCTCATCTTCCTTTGCAATTAACTTTTAAAAAAAACTTTAATAGTATCCCAGTATACGAGGACAAGCAGCAGCAATCCTTGAAGAGTGGAAAAAAAAATAGTAGACAGGGTCCCCTCATCTCTGGATGTTGCCCTCATCCCAGAATCCTCTGGGTTTCATTTTCTCCATGTGCAATGCAGATCACATAGTTTTGTAAGACACAAGCTTCCCCTGAGAATTTAAGATGGCTGCTTTTTTCTCAAGCCCCCAACTTTCACATCTTTGCATGTCAAAAAGGTATTTTTTTTTAATCCCCTATTTTACAAATGAGGGAATTGAGATCCTTAGAGGTTAAATGGCTTGCTCATGGGGACGCAGCTAATTAGCAGACTTGCAGACATCATTCATCAGCCTTAAAAATGTCCTTTCAGATGTTGTCAAGTATAACCCATTACCCTTAAGAAAGCTCCTTTGCTAAGAGCTGGGAGTTTCGTCAATACTGTCCACCTTCCTTTATAATTAACTTTTGTTTTATCTCTCTTAATAGAGTCCATAAAATAGAGGACAAGGAGCAGTAGGTATTTTTAACCTATTACAGTTTCTGTATGTTATTAAACCAACTTTAAAACAATGTAAATTATTTAAAATAAAAGGCAGCTGGAGTCCCACCAACATAATAAAAGCACAACTATTAATTTTATGTCCTTTCCCAAACTTTGTTTTTAATCTATCAATATATACTTTTCAGAAGGCTGTGGTACGGTATTGGTTGGATGTGTATTTATATGTATTGTTATTCTATTTTTTGTCATATCATTTTCTTTCTACAAAATTCTACAAAAAAATACAAAGTGACTGCATCATCATGAAGTAATAGGATAATGAACTTAACCTT
Organism: Piliocolobus tephrosceles; assembly: GCF_002776525.5. Lineage (NCBI taxonomy): Eukaryota > Metazoa > Chordata > Mammalia > Primates > Cercopithecidae > Piliocolobus > Piliocolobus tephrosceles. The sequence goes on along the minus strand of NC_045441.1, from coordinate 133,779,461 downwards.
TCGCCTACTTTTGGGCACTTGGATGTTCCTAGTTTTTCACTATTTTATGCACAACGCAGAAGAGAGCACATCTGTGCTTTATTAGAAACACGCCATCTTTACACACAGGAAACCAAGACTGTGTCAAATATCCTCACACCCAGTGAAAAATTTGGTTCAAATTTACCTTCTGTAAAATAAAATATGCAGGCCGGGCATGGTGGCTCACACCTGTAATCCCAGCAATTTGGGAGGCCAGGGTGGGCAGATCAGCCGAGGTCAGAAGTTGGAGACCAGCCCAGCCAACATGGAGAAACTCTGCCTCTACCAAAAATGCAAAACAAATTAGCCAGGCATAGTGGCACATGCCTGTAGTCCCAGCAACTTGGGAGGCAGAGGCAGGATAATCGCTTGAACTGGGGAGGTGAAGACTGCAGTGGGCCAAGATTGCACCACTACACTCCAGCCTGGGCAACAGGGTGAGACTCTGTCTCAAAAAAAATAAATAAAACATGCAAATATCAAATGTTCTTTTGACCCAGCATACTCTTGTTTTACTGTGACAGGCTGGGGATAAAGCACACATCTCTTAAAATATTTAAATATTTTTCTTGAAAACTAGACCTTTCTATTGAACTGTAAACTCTGTATGAGGAAATTTTTTTTCTTCAACTTGGAATAGAATACGTCATTATAAATTACAATATTGTATACCATAAGCCAAGTACTTAATATTGATTATGTAAAACCCTCCCAGAGACCCTGTAAGGCAGGTGCTATTCCCCTATTTTATGAATTTACGGCGGGGGAAGGAACCTGAGGTTTGGAATGTTCAACAGCTGCCAGAGCCAACTGCCAGTTAATGGACCAAGTCCATGTTCTCGGTATAGGACTGTGTGACCGTAGCGTGTTCCACGTGAAAGCTGACTAGTACGGAAGGGATATGATACTTAGTTATTTTTAACCAACTTTATCAAGATACAATCCACATGCTGTAGAATTCACCCAAAGTGTACAACTCAATGGTATCTAGTATATTTACAGATATGTACTACCTCACAGTTTTAGAATATTTTCATAATCTCAGAATGAAACCCTGTTATCACCTTTCAATCCCCTCTCCCCTCAACCCTAATCAACAGCTAATCTGCTTTCTGTATCTATAGATTTTCCTATCTGAACTCTTATGTGGATGAAATCATATGATATGTGGACTTCTGTGTCTGGCTTCCTTCACTTAGTGTAATGTTTTCAAAGTTTATCCAAGTTGTATACATACTAGTACCTCATTCCTTTTTATGACCAAATAGTATACCATTATAAGGTATCATGGTTAATTTTATGTGTCAACTTGAATGGGCTAAGGGATGCCCAGACAGCTGGTAAAAATTGAGTGTGTCTGTGATGGTGTTTCTGGAACAGATTAGCACTGAATCAAAGATCACCTTCACCTATGCAGGTGGTTTTTTTTTTTCTGAGTTGGAGTCTCACCCTGTCATCCAGGCTGGAGTGCAATGGCATGATTTTGGCTCACTGCAACCTCCACCTCCCAGGTTCAAGCGATTCTCCTGCTTCAGTCTCCTGAGTAGATGGGATTACAGGTGTGTGCCACCATACCCGACTTGTTGTCACTTTAGTAAAGATGGGGTTTCACCATGTTGGCCAGGCTGGTCTCGAACTCCTGACCTCGTGATCCACCCGCCTCAGCCTCCCAAAGTGCGAGATTATAGGTGTGAGCCACCGTCCAGCACAGGTGGTCATCATTAATCAGTTGATCACATGAATAGAACAAGGAGGTAGAGGAAGGATGAACTTGATCTCTGCTTAAGTGGGGCCATCCATTTTCTTCTCCTCCTAGACATTGGTGCTTCTGGTTCGTAGACCTTCAGACTAGGACTAATTACACGAGTGGCTGTCTAAGTTCTCCAGCTTGCAGATAGCAGATTATAGGACCTCTTGGCCTCCATAATTGTATAAGAAACAAAATCTGAATTCCCGCCCCCGACTGACTGAAGGGATCCCCTCTTGGTCAAGGGAACCCCAGAGAATCCTTGGAAGCAGAATTCACAGCCAAGACAAAGGGAGTATCCCCTCCTTTACCCAGAGTCGTTGGGTTTTCTTCCCTAAGGGCTAAAAAGAAACCAGACTTTTCAAAAGACTACTAGCTTATCTTCCGAGGCACAGAACAAAGACAAAATGAGAGGAATCGTTCCTTCACCCCACTCTGACACATCTGCTATCTCTCTTCCCTTTTTTCTTACGTGTTCAGCTTATGTAAAATGGAGATTTACTGGGTACTAACTAAAGTCTCACAAGTATGTAATCATTTGTATCACTGCCTCTGCCTTCCCTTTGTTAGGGAAAATGTATAAATACTAAACCTCCTGGGCCAGGCACAGTGGCTCACGCCTGTAGTCCCGGCACTTTGGGAGGCTGAGGCAGGTGGGTCACCTGAGGTAGGGGGTTCGAGACCACCCTGACCAATATGGAGAAACCCTGTCTCTACTAAAAATACAAAATTAGCCAGGCGTGGTGGTGCATGCCTGTAATCCCAGCTACCCAGGAGGCTGAGGCAGAATTGCTTGAACCTGGGAGGCGGAGGCCACGGTGAGCCAAGATCGCGTCATTGCATTCCAGTCTAGGCAACAAGAATGAAACTCTGTCTCCAAAAAAAAAAAAAAACTAAACCTCCTAAGAACTTCTTTGGAAAACACATCCACAGAAGTTTCTATGACTCGTGTTTTTGCCGGGCATGCCCTCAAGCTGGCTCAATAAACCTTGATTTCAGACTTATGCCTCAATCAGTCATTTTGGTTGTCGAAGTCATTTCCTATAATAAATCTCCTGTTAAGTAGGTCTATATATTCTATTGGCTCTGTTTCTCTGGATAATCCTGACTGAGACATGCGGATACACCACATTTTGTTTATCGATTAAGCCACTGATGGACATTTAGGTTTTTACCTTTTAGCTATCATAAATAATGTTGTAATGAATATTGATATGCAAGTTTTCATGTGGATATGTTTTTCTCTTGGCTATATACCTGGGAGTAGGATTGCTGAGTCATGTAACTCTGTTTAATCATTTGAGGAACTGTCAGTTTTCCAAAGTGGCTGTGCTATTTTACATTTCTACCAGCAGCATCTGAGGGTTTTGATTATTCTACATCCTCATCAACACTTGCTTATTCTCTGACTAATTGATTCTGGCCATCCTAGTGGGTGTTTTTAAGCTAAAAACTTAGTTTTAAAACAAGACCTAGTTTTGTAATTTAATGTTTTAATTACCAAGAAGTTTCAGAATTGTATTCACATGGACCCGAAGACCACCTGTCACTGTCTCTCAATATCTTCCTTTGGGACAAAGTAGATCTGTCCTGTCACAGAAAAATCTCAAAGCAAAAGAAAAAGTTAAGGACAAGGCAGCTGAAAAAAAAATGCATTTTATTTCCATCAATCAGACACAAGACTTAAGCTTAAGGACTGTATATCTAACTTGCATATTCACGCATCACTGCACTTCAATATGAACCTGCTGGGGATTCCTCTTGTTAGCTGGTTTCAGTTGCAAAATGGTATTTGTCAAATGACCCTTTACCTCCAGCTCCTACCTTCATTTCCCACTTTTTCATCCAAAGTCACTTGCAAATGTGTGAAATTCTCTGAAGTCTCATGTTGCCTGCTTTCCAGGACTGTTAGGCTATTTATTCAATACAAACATGTTTGCTGCGTATCTCCCCCGTGCTAGACATCGACTCTGAAAGGCGTTAGAGCTACAGTTGTGAACAAAACCAAATAAAATCCTTGCCATAGTGGAGCTCACATATAGTGAGAAGGATGTTATCGATCAAATAATCACACAAATAAACGTAAATCTACACCTGTGCTAAGTGCCATGGAGGACAGGTACTTAATTCATGGATTTACAAAAATGGTGGGTGCAGAGGGGAGTGGGACAGTGAGGGAGGGAGTGGGCTGGCAGAAAAACTATTTGCAGGAAACATTTGTGGCAGTGAGATGTTGAATTTATGGCTGTGTATTAACAGTTTCATTCTATTTCTACTTTTTGTCAGACCACACTAATAAATGGCTCCCAGGTAAACTGTCTGGAACCCCAGGAAATAGCGGAATGTCTTTTTGCCTTATAGTAAACAAAAGTAGCTTCACTAATATTAAAGTTCATAATCTGATGTGCATGTAAATGAGTCTACTAAGCTACTTCAGACATTGATATATATTTCCATGGACCTAATTCAGCAAAATCTATTTTCTTCTATTTTTCTTTTTTTTTTGTTTCAAATTCTATTTATTTTTTCAGGTGTTTGTTATTGTGCCATTTGTTTTGTTCTTTTAATAGTTTCCATCACCAAATCTATAGCCTTTTTCTTTTCAAACATTTGGGTTTTATCTCTTATCTCTAAATAAATCTAAAGTTTGTTTTTAACACAACGAATTTCTTGGGAGATTTCTAATTGGCTTAAGATTTGATCTTTCATAAGTTTATACGAAAATGTAGCTGTCTCCAATGTATATGCCTATGATTACTTATTGTTTTGCCATCGTTCTTTGGAACATTTGGCTTCCAATCAAGTGGAGTGACTTTACCTGGCTTAACTGTATCTTAATATGTGATGCTGTACAACTGGTATAAGCTCTGAGGTCAGAGCTGAGCTTCAATCCAGACTATTATTTATTATTGGTGTGATCCCTAATCAGCTATTTAACCTCTCAAGACTTCAGCCCTTTCATTAAAAGAAAAAGTGAAATTAGTGGGGCATATCTTTGCAGAATTTTTAGCATTAAATAATTGTTATATCAAACATTTTGCATACTGTCTAGCAAAAAAATGCTATAGAAGGCTAATCTATTAAATAATTACTTTGCTTTGTATTTCCACTGCTCTCTATTTATCTGGAATGAAGGAAAGGTTATTTTCTCCCTCCCTGAAGAGTTACAAGGAATTTTGTTCCTAAACACTAAGCCCTCTTGTCCAGCAAGATAGGTAAAGCAGGTAGGTTCTTCTACAGTTCTGGGGTTTGAAGCCTGGCTCCCTGAGAAATGAAGCACTTGCTGATTAGCCAGCAAGTTCCGTGGAGGGAGAAATGTGTATGAAGTGGGATTTGTTCTATTTAATTGGAGGAAGGAAGGACAAAAAGAAGGCAGCTGACTCTTGGATGGTTCTCTGGAGCCTAAAGGAGGAAGGCTGCAAGGAATTTGAGGGTGGCACATGGATGCAGCGCCTAGGAGACAAAGGCTTCAGAACCCGGGGTGGGATGTGCTAAGTGCTATGGGGAGCCTGTAGCTGGCTCCAGGCCTGAGTGAGCTTAGCAGACAGGAGCTGCTGATCTGCTCTGCAGAGGATGCTCTCCCAGATTACAGAAACTGGCAGTGGCAGGGAGCAGCAGGTGGTGGAGCTGGTGACCAGACCCCCGACCTACCATGGTAGTACAGAAAGGAAAAGGAACCTCCAGAGGGGTGGCAGCCACAGCTCAAAGACTAGGGCTCCTGCCTGTGACTCGAAAAATAAAGGAGCTTTGTAACAGTCCAGGAATTAAAAGCTTTGAAGACTCTGAAGCAAAAAACTGATACTGGTTTCCTCGCCTCTTCTTTTTCATTTTTCATTTTTTTTTTTTTTTTTTCTGGTGGAGGATGCAAGGGAAGCATCTTGAGCTTTTTCTAATTAAAGCAAAAATGAAACCAAATATGATATTGCATTCTTAAGTGATGTGGAACTGTTCGTAACTATTGCACATATCAAAAAAAGGAGCAAGTATTAACCATTTGATAGTTTAAAAAGCCTGTACATTATTTTAGCAACAACGTTGAGATAATAAATGCTTCCATGCTATTATTTCACCTTTGTGAGTCCTTATTTCAGATAAACTCCTATGCTTTAGAGAAGGGATGTAAACCTTAGGAGGACTGTTTCTGCTCCCTAGTTTCCCAGCCCCTGCCTTTGCCTTTCGCCCTGTTTCTTTCCCTCTCTGCTGGTTATCTGTCTCTCCTTTGCATTTTCAATTCCTCTTTCTCTTTCCTTTCCCTTCTCCACTTTCTGTTTCTCAGTCTCTCTCCTTTCCTGGTTACCTCTTATTTCAAAGTCCACAGCTCACCACCTCCCTTTTCCCTGTTTCGCCTCCTTTTCTCCTCCCCACTCACCTTTCTCTGCTTCACCTTGCCTGTCCCTGCCATTAACCCCACTCCACTTCCCCATCTTGCATTGACTTTTTCAAATTAGAATTTTCTCTAAATAGAATCAACAATCTTGATCTATATTTCCTCCAATTCATCCACAAGGGAAATCTCACCCCTCAGATGATAATAAGTGGGAAGCTTCAAATGTAAGCCCTTAAGTGCTCTAATATTCTGGACAGTGATTCTGAAATCTGTATATGTCTGTGAAGAAAACTTTATATATAAATAAAAAGTATTTAAAATATCTATGAGAACTTTTTAAAACCAATGTTAATAGCTTTTCAGGCCAAAAGAAAAAGGAAGAAAACAGACATGGCCCCTGATAGCAGAAAGGGTTATTTGGGGCTGAATTTAAGAAGCTGAAAAGAGAGAGATTCAGATAAAGTATCATCTGAGGCAAAACCATAACATCTCAGTGTAGCAAGATTCTGTATTGAAACAGCTGAAGTAGAAAAAAAAGTATATGTGATATTCTACCTACCTAATTATGACTTACAATTTCTTTTACTGCTGTACCTGCAAAGCCTGTCCTTGTTTACCCTTGGAACTTCCTTTCTAGAGGCAGAAAGAGCCTTGTGTGGGCTGAGGAGAGACAGCAGGACTGCTGAATTCTCACAATGGTTTTGATTTGAATAGATGGACCACATGTTTCCTTTTAAGGACTGGCATTATTTTTCTGAGAGGCTAATCAACCAAAACAGAAGAGTCGGTTAGTGTGCATCCAGTGTACTTTTTACCTGGGTAAAAAACAGATGCCCAACAGGATCTCGAGAAACACTTTCTAATAAATAAAGTGAGTTCCTGTGAACAGAAAGAAAGTTCCAAATAAAGAGGGGTGGCGCAAGTGGAGGAAGGAGCCACGAGAAAAGAAGGCTCATGCATTTCTATGAATGCCTATTTTTTAGACAAGGAATATGATCATGACAACCTCATGATGAGGTAAAAGGAGGCAGTCTTCCATATTATAGAACTTGAAGAGAAGAACTTTCTGACATTCAAAATTGTGTTCATCCTTGTTTTGCCTAGTGTTTCACAGTTGGAGACTAATATGTTAGAATAAGCACATCTGATTCTATCTGAGTCTAGATAATAAAGAACATGTGAGCCTGGGCGTGGTGGCTCACACCTGTAATCCCAGCACTTTGGGAGGCTGAGGCAGGAGGATCACCTGAGGTCACAAGTTCAAGACCAGACTGGCCAACATGGTGAAACCCCATCTCTACTAAAAATACAAAAATTAGCGGGGCGTGGTGGCGGGTGCCTGTAATCCCCGCGACTCAGGAGGCTGAGGCAGGAGAATCGTTTGAACCTGGGAGGCAGAGGTTGCAGTGAGCTGAGATCGTGCCACTATACTCCAACCTGGGTGACAGAGCAAGACTCCATCTCAAAAAAAATAAAATAAAATAAAAAACAAAAACAAAACACCTGAGAGTTATTTTCCTAAGAATTGACTTTTTTTGTTTTTTTTTTTTTTTTTTTTTTTGAGATTGAGTTCCGCTCTGTCACCCAGGATGGAGTGCAATGTCACAATCTCTGATCAGTGCAACCTCTGCCTCCCAGGTTCAAGAGATTCTCCTGCCTCAGCCTCTGGAACAGCTGGAATTGCTGGCGCCACCATGCCCAGCTAATTTTTGTATTTTTAGTAAAGATGGGGTTTTACCATGTTGGCTAGGCTGGCCTCAAACTCCTGACCTCAAGTGACCCACTCACCTCAGCCTCCAAAGTCCTGGGATTACAGGCATGAGACTCCGTACCCAGCCAGATCTGACTTTCTGTATTAACGCTTTCCAAAAGAAATGTAATGTAAGCCACATATACATTTTTAACTTTTCTACAAGTCACATTTTAAAAGTTAAAAGAAGTGGGTAAAATTAATAGTATATTTTATCTAAATCAACATAGTCAAAATATTATTTCAACATGTAATAAATATTTCTTAAAATTATTAATGAGCTGTTTTTACATTCTTTTTTCCATACCATGTCTTTGAAATTCAGTGGATATTTTCCATTTACAGCTTGTCTCATTTCAGATTAGCCACATGTCAAGCGTGGCACTGTATTGAACAGTACAGCTCAGAATCATGCGTCCTTTCCTTTTTCTCCTCAAATATAATATTTTCATTTCCTTACCTCACTTTCTACACAGATAATCATTCATTATATTAAGATGATTCAAAATTTACCACTACCCAAATGTCCACCAAAGAGTGAACGGATAAAAAGTGTGTATATACCTGCAATGGAATATTAACCTTAAAAATGAATGAAATTTTGACATGTCACAGCATGAATTAACCTTGAATATATTATGCTAGGTGTAATAAGCCAGACCAAAAAAAAACAACCCCACAAATATTGTATGATTCCACTTAGATGAGGTACCTCAAGGAGTCAAATTCATATAGACAGAAGATAGAATGGTAGATAACAGGGTCTTGGGAGGGGGAAATGGGGAGTTATTTTTTAATAGGTACAGAGTTTCATTTTATTTTATTTTTTGAGATGGAGTCTTGCTCTGTTGCCCAGGCAGGAGTGCAGTGGTGTGATTTTGGCTCACTGCAACCTCCACCCGCTGGGTTCAAGGGATTCTCCTGCCTCAGCCTCCCAAGTATCTAGGATTAGAGGCATGTGCCACCACACCCAGCTAATTTTTGCATTTTTAGTAGAGACAGGGTTTCATTATGTTAACCAGGCTGGTCTCGAACTCTTGAACTCAGGTAATCCTCCTACTTTGGCCTCCCAGGGTGCTGGGATTATAGACGTGAGCCACTGTGCCCTTTCAGAGTTTCATTTCAGAGTGATGAGAAAGTTCTGGAGATGACTAGTAGTGATGTTTGCACAACACAACAATGTAAATGTACTTTGTAAACTAAAAATAAGAACAAAAAATTCTGAGCCCCCCAACTTTTTGAATAAACACCTCCTTTCAGCCCAGGGCATTCCAAAGTTAACCTGAAAAACTAGTTCAGGCCATGATGGAAAGGTGGGAGGCGAGACGTGACTCACTATACCTTCCTCCCTTTGGAATTCAGGCACAACTGAACGGCATTAACATTAAAACAGAGATCTTAAGACTTTTTGTAGCAGTAAGATATCAAATTCCAGCCTGACTCTAGCGTAGCATCACATGACAGATAGCAGGCCCTAAAAGAAATAGAAGTATTTTACCCTCAAATATATTTCTTTGACATATTTTGAAATGACCCTACAAAGCTATCTCTTGTGAGGAAAATCTACATTCTATATGAAATCTCTTTCCATTTCCAGGTCTTTTCCTTGATTCAGGAGAGAATTAATTAAGAGTCTGGCACCTTTTTAAGTCTGGTAAGAAACCTTTAAAATCTATTCTCTCTGAAGCCTGATACCTGGAGGCTTCATCTGTATAAGAACCTTGGTCTCCACAATGCCTTATCTTAACCCAGACATTCCCTTCCATGGATTCCAGGTCTTTTGATACTCTTTTAACCAACTGCAAATCAGAAAACCTTTGAATTAATCTGTGACCTGGAAACCTCCCTCCCTGCTTGGAGTTGTCCCATCTTTCCAGACCAAACCAATGTATATCTTACAAGTATTGACTGATGCTTTAGGTCTCCCGAAACTGTGTACCAAATTGTAGCCCAACTACCTTGGGCACATAGCTCCAGGCCCTCCTGAGGCTATGTCATGGGCATGTCCTTAACCTGGCAAAATAAACTTTTAAATTCATTGAGACTTGTCTCAGATGCTTTTTGGTTTACAACTGAATGCCACTGACTATATACTTTAAAGTGAGTAAAAAGGTAAATTTTATATCGTGTATAGTTTAACAGAAAAAAAAAGTTCACTGCTATAAAACCCTATGTGAATAACCAGGCTTTCAGCTTTGAATTTATTTCCTTTCAGTGGGAAGAATAGCTTCTCCATATTGCTTCATAATCATAGTTTGGGAAGTGTTATTATATTATTAATTATAAAATTACACTTTATTTTCCATATGATTGAACACTAGGTGATTTATGCAACAATTAGCAGGGTAACTTTCACTTGCAATTAGAAATGCAGGACCAAGTAAGCGATGCAAAAACAACAGCTACAAACCGTATTCTTGTTACAGAAGAGAGTGTGCTTAAGAAGGAGAAAATCAATTCAGTTCAGTGGAGGAATTGTTGTTCTAACAAAACAATACATGAAATTCTGGCTTTGGATGAGACATTAAAAATGCTTTGTTAGTAGTAAATGAGCAAAAGGAACTGCCAGTCTTTTCCATAAAGACTCCCACCAGTGTTGTACTCAGCATATAGAGATGCGTGAGCTTCAAAGGCAGAAAGAAGGGAGCATTATTTTAACTTAAAAGTCCATTAATTAGTACATATTTATTGAGCTTAAGGATAACATAATCTTGCAATTCAGAACAAAAGAAACCTTATATTTCGTGGTTGAGAGAATATGTTCTTGACTTTCCTATCAATCAGGTATCCTGCCCATAGAACCAATGTAATAACGGAAAGCCCACGAGTTTAATTGTTGGAAAGGCTAATGTTCAAATCCCAGCATTGACATTAACTATAAAACATTAGGAAGATGTTAGGCTCTCTGAACCTCTGTTTACTCACCAGTAAAATGGGGGAAATATTTACTTTTCAGAGTTGCCATGAGGATTCTAAACAATTTATACGAAGTGTCTGACACTGATAACTGATCACGATTACTAATCTCCTTATGCAAATCGGATTAGGACTTACTCAATTTCTAGTTCTAGTATATCTTTGAGTGAGTACAGTAAAAGCTGCATTTCACCTTATACTTTACAAATAATCACTGCAGCAACTCAATAATTGGTTATTTAATTACCTGTCTAATGTCTCTTTCCCTTGTAACACTAACTCCATGAAGTCAAGGACCTCATCTGTTTCCTTCACCAATGTATTCCCGGATCCTTTGTAAATTATGCAAATAAAATGAGGAGACCTGAGAAGAGAAATCATGATGACATCTAACAATGGCCACCATAATTCTGAGAGCAAGAATTTTATGCTCTCTCAGACCGACTTAAACAAGGCAAGGAATTGCCCAAGTTCAGCCAGCCTAGTGAGTGGAGCATGAATGAATTAAACAAAGGAGTGTGGGTTCCAGTCTCACCTTGTCACTTTCTTCACATAATTCACACTCAATGCACATGAATCCCAGGGTGTGTATGCATGCTTCTCCATCACAGTTCCAGCACATAATGGTGTTCAATAGCTATTTTGAATAAATCAATTATAAATTAACCTTCTTCATGCACTGATGTGAGTGGTGTCCCTAACCTTCAACAATGTAACGGTACTGATTGTATATGGTCTATTACATTTAACCTAAGTAGTCATAGAAATAATCATATGTTGTTTTTGGCATAAGTGCTGTTGTAGAAACAACACTGGATCTAGTTTTGGAAAAAAACAGGTTTTAAATGTTACTTCAGTTTCTCTGTCTCTAAAACTGGTATTTTGTTTTTTGTTTGTTGAGAGGCAGTCTTGTTCTGTTGCCCAGGCTAGAGTGCAGTGACGTGATCTTGGCTCACTGCAACTTCCACCTCCCAAGTTCAAGCAATTGTCCTGCCTCAGTCTCCCATGTAGCTGGGATTACAGGTCTGTGCCACCATACCCAGCTAATTTTTTTTGTATTTTTAGTAGAGATGGGGTTTCAACATGTTGGCCAGGCTGGCCTCAAACTCCTGACCTTCAGTGATCTGCCTGCTTGACCTCCCAAAGTGCTGGGATTACAGGTGTGAGCCACCATGCCCAGCCTAAAACTAGGAATTTTGAATGAACTCCAGTTTCCTTCCAGATATACTATATGATTTTTTAGGTATGTATACTTCATCCAGATAAGGAGAAGGTAGTAAAAGACATAATTAAAACAATGATCAATTTTTCATGATTCAAAGCAATGTAATAGTTTCTGGTCACTATAGGGTTCTGGACAACTTATTTATATATAAAATCTTAATTACTTAAATTGATATATGTTTAAGGTACTGGTCCTAATCATTCTCTAATATCAATTGAAAACTCATGGGCAATTTCTCTATAATGCATCCCATGGATAAAGGCTATCTGGACCTGAACAAATATTTCCTGACTATGTAACAAATTTGGACACAAGAAAACGGACCCTTGGAAGACAGAACTGTAAATGCATTCACCTCACTATTCAACCCATTAACTCATAAGAACAAACCGTCCACCCAAGATATTTGGATGCCTATGTCTCTATTCAGCAATATCTAATATAATTCAGGAGCATGCCTCACTCCACCTTCTAATTTAAGGGGTAAGAAGAAAGTTCTGTCTCTTGCATCTATCTTCTCTAGTGTGCTTGTTTGGCTATAGAGTCTTTATTTCAGCTCTCACTTTTATTATGACCAGTCTTCTGAAGTAGAGGTGACTATGACCTAAAAGTAGCAGTCTATTTGGTACGAGGGAATTTATCATCAGTGGACCTTAAAAAGAGATGGGTGTGAAACAAGCTGTCATTACTCACCTTTCTGTACCTTCAGAATCCCCAAGATTAGTACATTGGTTTGTGCAGATAAAAAAATGGAGTGATATTCAAAAGATTTAACAACTGGCTCTGCAGAAGCATGAACCTATAAGAAAAGATAAAGGTCTTTCGTTCTGGAGCAAGGGCCCTAGAGGTTCTCTAGGACCATTTAATCATTTACTTTCTGGATTCTGAGGAGATGGGGGTCCTAGGAATGAGTCTAGAGTGGCTGAGATGGTACAAAAAGTAACATTTTGAGAATCTCAGGGTAGCATAAGAATTTAAATATTTTAACAATGAGTATGGCCATAATATTGTATACTGAATATTAGCCTTGAGTGTATATGAATTGCTCTACCAAAATTTTAAGACAATTTCAAGAGAATTACAGTATGAAGTAAAATGTTAAAGTTCTAGCTAAATTATACTTTCCTTTGTAACTATAAGGTAAAGGCAGACAAAAATGTAAATCCTAATCCTCTGGTCCAAAATGCCCACTCCCCTCCACACTCCCTCAGGATTGTGTCTCATTTTTCAAGTGCCACCTTAAATCTTTCTATTGCAAACTCAAACCCTTCATCCTCAACAAAATACTAGCAAACTGAATTCAATAGCACTTTAAAAGGATCATACACCATGATCAAGTGGAATTTATCTCTAGAATGCAAGGATGGTTCAATATATGCAAATCAACACATGTGATACACCCTATTAACAGAATGAGGGATAAGAACCATATGGTCATCTCAATAGATGCAAAAGAAAAAAATTTTGATAAATTTGATGTACTAAGGCCATAGATGACAAGCCCACAGCTAACATCATACTTAGCAGTGAGAAGTTGAGAGCTTTTTCGCTAAGATCAGGAACAAGACAAGAATGCCCACTATTGCCATGTCTATTTAGCATAGTACTAGAAATCCTTATCAGAGAAACTAGGTCAGGAAAACAAATAAAAGGCATCTAAATCAGAAAGGAACACGTGAAATTGTCTCCATCTGCAGGTAACATGATGTTATACACCGATACTGTAAAACTACTGGAGGCAAACATAGAAAAAAATCTCCTTGATACTGATCTAGGCAATAACTTTTCGATATGACTCCAAAAACACAGGCAACAAAAGTAAAAGTAGACAAATGGGATTGCATGAAACTAAAAAGCTTCTTAACAGAAAAAAAAATCAACAGAGTGAAGAGATAACTTATTGAATGAAAGTATTTGCAAAGCATACATCTGATAAGGGGTTAATATCCAAAACATATAAAGAATACAAACAACCCAATACGAAGAAAACACATAGCCTACTGAAGAAATAGGCAAGTAACCTGAATAGACATTTCATAAAAGATAACATGGAAATGGCCAACAAGTATAAAATGTTCAACATCACTAATTATCAAAGAACTAAAAATTAAAACCACAATGAGATATCACCTCAAACCTATTAGAATGGCTATGATCAAAAAGACAGAAGATAACAAGCATTGGCAAGGATGGAGAGAAAAGGGAACACTTGTACACCCCCAGCCTTCCGAATATATGTATGTACATACATTATAGAAAACAGTATGGAGTTTTCTCAAAAAAACAGAAACAAAACTATCATGTGATCCAGCAGTCCCAATTCTGGGTGTATATCCAAAACAGTAAAATCAGTATGTCAAAACCAAGCACAGAAAGATAAAAATTGCATTATCTCATTTATATAATGTGAAAAAGTTGAATTCAGAAACAGAAAGCAGAGTAGTAGTTTTCAGGGGATAAAGGTTGCAGGAAACAGATGTTGGTCAAAGTCTGCAAAGTTCAGTTACGCAGGATGAATAGGTTCTGGAGATCTAATGTACAACACGGTAACTGTAGTTAATAAGACTGTGTTTCAACTTACCCATGGTAACAGAAAAAAAAAAATACTGTATTTATATTAGTCTGTTCTCATGCTGCTAATAAAGACATATCCAAGACTGGGTAATTTATAAAGGAAAGAAGTTTAATGGACTCACAGTTCCACATGACTGGGAAGGTCTTACAATCATGGTGGAAGGCAAAGGAAGAGCAAAGGCACGTCTAACATGGCAGCAGGCAAGAGGGTATGTGCAGAGGAACTCCCCATAAAACCCTCAGATCTTGTGAGACTTACTATCATGAGAACAGCTCAGGAAAAACCCATCCCCATGAGTCAATTACTTCCCACTAGGTCCCTCCCACCACGTGAGGATTATTACTATTCAAGGTGAGATTTGGGTGGCAATATGGCCAAGTCATATCAGTATTACATACTTTAAGATGTTAACAGATCTTAAATGTACTCAACACACAAACATACACATGCACGTACAATGTTAACTACGAATTTCCAAATTTTTTTCCTTAGGGAAACTGTTACATCCTCCTATTGAAAGAAATATCTTCCTATGGATCCTTCTCCCCTTCACCCAATACCATGCCCAAGTGTGAATCAAGCAGGCTTAAGAGGTTCCTGGGAATGCTTCAGCCAGTAGACAGTAACACCCATTATCACAATGATCTTTATTTTCTAGAGACAGGGTGTTTCTCTGTATCCTAGGATGGAATGTAGTAATGTGATCATAGCTCACTGCAACTTTGAACTCCTGGGTTCAAAAATGACCCTCTGCTTCCTGGGTAGCTGGGACTGCAGGTGCATACCACCACACCTGGCTAGTATTTATTATTTTTTCTAGAGGCAGGGCTTTGCTATGTTGCCCAAGTTGCTCTTGAATTTCTGGCCTCAAATGATTCTCCTTGCCTCCACCTTCCAAAGTGCTAGGATTACAGGCATGAGCCCCAAATTCCAGGCTTCTTCACGTTGATCTTTAAACAGATGAAAGTGGGCTCCAGTACTATTGTAAAGTGGGACCGTGATTCTCTAGTCTGAGCCTCAATATTATTTGTCAATGAGAACTTTAGACCTCACAGCTCCAAATGACATCAAATTGTTTTTAAGCACAGCTACTTAAAACCCTCATTAACCATTTTCAGACTACATAGTCTTATCTGATATTGAGAAAGAATTTTCTTTTTTTTTTTTTTTTTTTTTTTTTTGAGAGGGAGTCTCGGTCAGTCGCCGGGGCTGGAGTGTAGTGGCTGGATCTCAGCTCACTGCAAGCTCCGCCTCCCGGGTTCCCGCCATTCTCCTGCCTCAGCCTCCGGAGTAGCTGGGACTACAGGCGCCCGCCACCTCGCCGGGCTAGATTTTTGCATTTTTTAGTAGAGACGGGGTTTCACCATGTTAGCCAGGATGGTCTCGATCTCCTGACCTCGTGATCCGCCCGTCTCGGCCTCCCAAAGTGCTGGGATTACAGGCTTGAGCCACCGCGCCCGGCCTAAGAATTTTCTCAATTAGCATCAGATGGCTCTATCCTGAGCCAAATGGTTCCTTTTATCCTGTAAAAGCATCATTTTGTTTTCTTTTGCTTGATGTTTGTATTTTAATTGTTCTGACCTAGTAGCCTATTTTAATTATTAAAAAGAGAACACAAATATTTGTCTTCATGGTTGTTTTCTAAGCTTTTGAAAAAAGCTCTACAAGGAACTTTGTGATGAGGGAGATAAAAGGTCGAGGCTTTGCTGCTTATTCCATATGCCAGACTAATAATATCTTTCAAATCTACATAGTTCCTTATGAAGCGCTTTCCCTTGAGTTTTCCAGACCCTGAGACATAGATTTTTATTTCATCTCAAAGATGATAAAACTGAGGAGTGGACCAATTAAGAAATTTGCCAAAAGGCTGGGCACAGTGCCTCATGCCTGTAATCCCAGCACTTTGGGAGGCCGAGGCGGGTGGATCACCTGAGGTCAGGAGTTGGAGATCAGCCTAGCCAACATGGTGAAACCCTATCTCTACTAAAAATACAAAAAATTAGCCGGGCATTGTGGCAGGCGCCTGTAATCCCAGCTACTCTGGAAGCTGAGGCAGGAGAATCGCTTGAACCCAGGAGGCGGAGGTTGCAATGAGCTGAGATCATGCCATTGCACTACAGCCTGGGCAACAAGAGTGAAACTGTCTCAAAAAAAAAAGAGAGAGAAAAGATATTTGCCAAAAAACAACCAAAATAGAAATACTACAATGCAAACACCAAATTAAGTACTCTTTCTATGGGGGTCTAAAATGTTTTCCACAATAGTCCTTTATCTCAGTTTTATTCACTTTTTTTTTATATTAATCTAGTCCCTCTTAGAGGGTATGTTCCAAGAGAACAGAACTGTGTCTAACCAATTTTACACAGCATCTTACGCACATCGCTACTTAAATTAACATAATTCAAGAGATACTTATGAAGCTTTTATTATGTAAAAAGCACTATATTAGGCATTCTCTCCAGGCCTTTGGGAACTTAGAGTTACCATTTGATGATAGCCTTAAAATAGAATTACATTGTTTAAAAATATATGTTTTTTACAGAGATGTCGTAACTGATCCTGGAATAAATAAGGTTTCAGAAATGACAGTGGGCCTCTATGATGTTGTCTTCCCGCATACTCTTCGTGTATTGTTGACTGTTACCAACTATTTTGGTAACAAAGGAGCTGACTTGTTCCTATGTTATATGACCCACACTGGATGACAGTTGATTGGCCCAGCAGTATACCTGACTTAAAGTAGGCCAATGAGTTCATTCCCTAGAGTTTTAGAATCTGATATCCAGAAGTCTTCATTTGGAAGCTGAAGATTTGAAATTAAGTCTGGGGAGTTGTCACTTACCATTTGTCTTACCAAGTGGAGAAAGGTAGTCTGCAACGAATAAGAATAAAGCCAACAGGCAGGAAAAAGGGAAGATAATGGCAGTCTACTGCCCTTTAAGTCTCTGTTCTAGTTACCTCTGAGATCTTAGTTCCTCCTGCCCTTTCTGAAATTCGGTTGCTACTCTTCATTGAATTTCGTAAGCCCATATTTTTGGTATATCGTGGGTATTTTTTTTTTTTTTTTTTTTTGTCTAAGCTAAATTGGGTTTGTGGCTTTCAATCAAAAGCCTCAGCTGATACAAAGAGGCTAATGGGTTGTTATTGATCCACACATCATTTTACTAGCACAAATGGAGAAAGGAATTTAATTCACCATAGTCCTACAAGGAAAAAGAAAATGTATGAAAAAAATTCTAGTAGTTTTTAACACAAGATATTCTATCATTTGACTTTAAAACGTTATTTCACATAGAAAAGCTAAATTGCAATTGCAATTTTTTTCATGGCAAAATTACGTTAACTATAGTCACCATGCAATATGTTAGATCTCTAGAACTTCCTCACCTTATAACTGAAAGACGGTACCCTTTAACCAATATTGCCCTATGTCCCCTACTCCGCCTCCAGCCCCAAGTAACCACTATTCTATTATTACCATGAGTTCAACTTTTTAAGATTCCACATATAAATGAGATCATGCAGTATTTCCATTTCTGTGCCTGACTCTTTGTACTTGGTATTACATCCTTCAGTTTCATCCATGCTGTCATGAGTGGCAGAATTTTCTTTGACGTTGAATAATATTCCATTATATATAATATATATGGAATCTTGACCCTCTGAGTTTTTTCCTTGGCAATGTTGTTGCAAATTCTGTAAGGTATATTTAAATATCTTTTGCATCTTTAATAGTTCCAGGCACAATGCATTAAAATTGAGCTTGCATGTTTGATAGCCATCAGTCTGTGGGTAATTATAAAAGTGCTGAAAATCAGCTTTTCAAGGGAGCATAATATCAAGAACCTATATTTTTGGAAATACCACAGTTAGGAGGCTAGAATAGACTAAGAAAGAATCATTGAAAAATGTAGATAAATGAAGTTGAGTCATGAAATTTTCTGATCCTTCTACTATAAATCTCTTCCTTGCTGTCTTCTTCTCTTACTTTTCCTGGCTAACTCTTTCTTCTCCTTCAACTCTCAGTTAACACCTCACTTTCTTACAAAACACTTTTCCAGTCTCCCAGAATAGATTTCTAATCCCCTGTAATGAGTTTTTTTTTTGTACTCCATATTTCCACTTCTGTTGCACTTATCACACTATTCATTATTTTTTAGTATAGTTGCCTAACAATGTTTCCAACAACAGACCAAATATACAACCTAGTGGTCCTACCAGATTTATAATGGAGCTGAAAAAGTCCTACCATTTAGTGATGTCATAGCTGTCGTAATGTTGCATCACAAAGATTACCTTTTCTGTGTTTAGATATGTTTAGAGACACAAATACTTACCATTGTGTTACAATTGCCTATAGTATTCAGTACAGTAGCATGCTATACAAGCTTATTGCCTAGGAGCAATAGGCTATACCATATGTCTAGATGCATAGTAGGCTATACCATCTGGGTTTGTGTAAGCCCACTCTGAAATTCCCACAAAGATGAAATCACCTAATTATGCATTCTCAGAATGCATCACCATTGGTAAGGGGCACATTAGCATGATGCTGTCTTCCCAGCATACTCTTCTTCCCCTACTTTCCTGGCTAACTCTTCCTTATCCTTCAACTCTCAGTTAACATCTCACTTTCAGAGATAACTTTTCTGGTCCTTCAGAATAGATTTCTAATCCCCTGTAATAAACTGTTTTTGCACTTCATATTTCCACTTCTGTGGCACTTATCACACTATTCATTATTTTTTAATATAGTTGCCTAACAATGTTTCCAAAAACAGACCAAATATACAACCTGGTGGTCCTCCTGGTCCTAAATGGTGCACATTAACTGTATTTGCATTCCCCTCAAAAATGAAGCTCCAGGGACCACATCTTTCTTATTCTGTGGTATATTTGTGATCCTAACCCATCCTTGGCACATAGACAACACCTATAAATATTGTATTTGTTGATTGAAAATACATTGTGAAAGAAATCAAGAGAAAGGAAAACGTAGAAAAACAGGAAATTAATTCATAAATGTTTTTTCATTATTTATTGTACAGTGAAATTTTTATAGCCTATCATATTCCTGATACCATGCTATATGGAAACGGGAAGGAAAAAAAGCTACTGACCCCTGGGAATGGTGCTCTTCTAATGGAGAGAGAGTCATTTCAACAAATTCTTTCTAGGTGAACATATAGTTATATGAAACAGTGTTACCAAATATCACAGTGAAGTCAGAAAGAATCAGGCATACATGCTAAGCATTGAATTAGTAAATTAAAGGTTTACAGTGTCTTTTTAATTATTTGATATATTAATTTAAGACTTGTCTTTTTTAGAAAAGTATATACTTAATTCTTGTGCTAAGTCACACAGATAAAGATTATAAGCCAAAATATATATGTAAAATATATATTCAAATGATTCAAAATACTTTAATTCTTAATGTATCAATTATGCAATGATATTCCGTTTCTTCTAGATTGAACTAAATATTGAAAATAACTAAGTTTAGGATAAAAAGAAAATGCTATGTAAAAATATTTTACCAGAAAAAAAGATAATATTGCATTATTCTTTGCTCTTTATGTGTATTCCACCTACTCTAGTGAATAAAGAAGAAGATGTTAAAAGTTCAGTAAAAGATAAAATACTAGTGGATCCTGAACCCCAGTTTAATTAGGGTTGGCTAGGATTTATTATGAGTGTAGAGAGACCGTCAAGACGTTTTAAGAAGTAATGCTAAGTAGAGATTATCTATGCAGTGTGCATATATATTTATAACTCCACTGGGCTTTTAACTCAACAAATAACCTTATTACTCTGTTGCCCAAATAACTTTCTTTTGTTTAAAAAAAAAAAAAAAAAAAAAAAAACTTCCTTGAACAATAGGAACACTTCCTTTTAAGTATAGGAACTGGCTTTCAGGTGGGTCAAAAGAGGCTACAAATCAAATGATTCGTACAATATATTTGAAATCTATGACTAGCAATACGGTGGATTGAAAAGCTCACCCTGCTGAAATGATGATGCCATTTTTGCACTTAATCTTGAAGGCACATGTTCTGGACTGTCAAGGCTCCACTAACTTGTGAAATTGTGATTTTTTTTTTTTCCTTTTGGGGACAATGCCACTGGGTCTTAACTCATAGCAAAATAGAGTGACTAAATTATATTCTAGGAGTACAGCTGCTCACTCAGTTAACAAACATGCTTTTCATAGTTATGCACAGCCAGGTCCCTGGAACAAAGGGCTGAGCACTGGTGGAATAGCATAACTTACGCTTACAAATGGCCATGCAAAACAACAGAACAGGTTTACTGACATTCTAATATAGATGCCAATTTATTCCATTGAGTGAGATTGTTGGACTTTAAATGCCATCTGTTTTGTTGGTACTATTTTGCACCCTTTCTCTAGAGAAAATTAACATGATTCAACAGGCTACAAGAGTTTACTGTGAGTAGGGGAGAGTTCCAGGAATTTTAGATGCAATTAATAGATACTCAGGGCCTTATAATTCTAATAGAATCTATTGTCATGTCAAAAGTGTCTTTCAATATTTTGTTGAAAATCTGGAACATTACGTCCTTGAATGTTCATTACAGTCCCTGAAAAGAGCTAAGGGAATTCATTTCCATTTTGTTTTTTTAATCTTTGTTTGAACTTTTAACTAACCTATTTTTTTCCACCCTACTCTTTTGCTGTTGCTACTGTGGTGAGTATTTATACAGCTGTTCTCATCCCTGAGCTGCTGAATAAGGTCCTGATTATTTCAAACAACTTTTGTAATTAGCTTTCAAGGAGCAAATTGCCATGTTACATACAGTATCTGTGATTACAATAAGCTGTTCTTTTTAATAACATTTCAGTGTGGGCTTTAATTGACAAGCCCCAGCAGCTTGGTGAGCCTTCTACAAACTCACTCAATATGTTGCAAAAAATTAAAAAATAAAAAGAAGAATGTTTGACAATCAATAGAACAAGTACAGTACGTTTAACTCAGTTTGGTTTTTAAAGGATCTATTAAATTTAAAAAAAAAAAACAAAAAAAACCTAAAATACAGTGTTAGAGTTCTCCCTGGGGGTACTCCTGTGGCTCAGAAGTAGTGATAACTTAGTAAGATCAGTAGTTCAGACAGATAAATCTTACAATTTCTACCATGCTTTGATATTTCTTGATTTAGGCACTTGCCTAACAAATATTTAAGCACACACTTAGTATCTCTTAGAAATATTGCCAAGCATCTGCCAGAGAAATGTTCCCCAAAGCATCTCTCAAATTTAGCCATACAAGATGCTACTGGGAAATGTGAGGCTAATCCAGGATACACCTCCCTGCCGGGAAGGGACGGACTGTGCTGGGGACAGAGACCACAACTGTTGTTTTCCCTTTTCAAAAGGAAATATCTTTTGCAGTCATCCTGTCTTCCATATACCTTACTTCCTGGGTGTGTTTGGGTGGTTAAATGTGTAAGTTAGGCATAGGTTGCTATATAATTAGGATATATATCTCCACATAACAAGATTATACCATTCAGAAATCCAGAGCCTAGAACTGGATGAGATTTGGATTTTTGTTTCTTTCATGAGAAGGTGAGTGCATATCTGAGGTTGCATATAATAGTTGCTTTATACTAACGGAACATGTTTGAGATTATGAATATAAATGTATGTATACACATATGTGGGCAACCAAGAGGTGAAACCTAGTAAACATCCATTATTTCTTCCTGTTCTGCATTCCTCCTCTCTTCTGTTGTAAAACTCCCTTTTCTTTTGTCTCCCTTGTATGATGGTATTGACAATTACAAATTCCATATATGACACAGGAGTAGATGTGACTGTTCAAAAGAATCCTCCAGACCCTTGTCCAGAAATGGGCACTGAACTCAAGCAGGCCCATTCTTTGCAAGGAATGATCTGCATATTGGAAGGACCATAGATGGGATAGTGCTGGTGTGTTGGGAGCCCAAGCAGAGTCTCCCACAGATGAGCTTGACATGAAAAAAGTAAGTCTGCTGACAGCCTCTTACAATAATGATGAGTTATCACATTAGCTACGCAGGAAGCAGATCAAGGAAGGCTCATTTCATATGGAACCGTACACAGTGAAGGAGCAACACCAAACAATGGCAGCTGGAA
Source organism: Piliocolobus tephrosceles (assembly GCF_002776525.5). Taxonomy (NCBI): domain Eukaryota; kingdom Metazoa; phylum Chordata; class Mammalia; order Primates; family Cercopithecidae; genus Piliocolobus; species Piliocolobus tephrosceles. Next base: position 133,756,763 of record NC_045441.1, on the reverse strand, counting down.
AGTCAGCAGAATCGTGAACATGACTAAGAAACCCTACAAGTATGAGGACATCTACAAATTTCTGCAGCTCCTATACAACTCTGAAATGAGATTGAGTATCCCCAAAAGAACAGACATTGTTGAACTTGTATCTTTGTATCTTTGAATCCTGACCAAAGTCAGGATTGTGATACAAATAGCTTATTTTGGAAGTGATTCCAGGAAGCAACATGAGGAAGTTTGTAGTCAGAAAGGAAAGCCAACAGAAGCACTGAAGAGTAAAGAACAAGTTATTGTGGTGGGCAAACGGGGTCCAGTCTTACTGGGGACCCTCTAAGAGACCACGTAGAACTCAGTGGAGGGCAAAGAATCTGGAGTTTATCCATCAACTCTTCTCTCTCTGTAATTGAGAGTCACTGTTGAGCACAACTTATACCACGCAGTCAACTTGCCCCCCAAGGTTATCCGCACTGCAGAGAATGCACCCAGAGAAACACAGGAAGCTGGAATTGTCTGTGAGAAACTTCCAGGGTGAACACAGAAGACTCGTGCAGGACACCAAAAAAGGTTACCACAGTTTATCAACAGTCTTGGCGAGTGGAGTCCTAACTGTTATATTTGATTTTTAAAAATAAGATTCTAAACAAAATGACAAAATAAGCTAATTCATGGAAACCACTTCTTTCTATTCCAAACACAAATAAATAAAAAGTTCAAGTATTTAGTCTAAAAAGAGTTTATTAAAGCCCATATCAAAAGCAAGAAAAGAAATCTCCAGGTGACATAAATAACAAGAACAACTGCAACAGTGATTTGAAGTTCCATGGTCCATGGGAATAACCAAATATATCACCCTGGGTTAGGCGTGCAATACTTGAGGGAGGGCTGCTGTTTTGAAAATAAATCAAACAGATTCTAGAAGTGAAACATGAAATATGCTATTAAAAAATCAGGTAGTCTGAAGCAATGCATAACTGACACGAATACACAAAGACAACATTTTAATACAATTGTAGGACTGGAACCATACCTTTAAAATTCTGAGGGGAAAATTATAAAACAAAAATTGATTGTATATTTGGCTAAATTGTCCATCAAATGATGGCAGAACACAGATAAGTTTAGATATACAATAATCCTAATAGTTATTTCTCAGACATCTATTCCTAGAAAGATGCTCAAAAGTGCATTCCAGCAAAACAAAGGAGAAAACAAAGAGGAGACAAAGTGTCCCAAGTACAGTAGCTCCAACCCAAGAGTTTAGTTAAAGAAAGGCCTGGGATAATAGCTCTGCTACAGACTTACAGAACAACCAGTTTGTGTTGGACCAAGAGACAGAGGACTCCAATATCAATAGAAAAGGGGAAATAACATTTCATAGACAGTATTGGAAGGAGAGGGCATTCCAGACAGAACGTATGAAAAATCAGAGGCATGAAACCACATTGTGTGTTCAGGGAACTGTCAATATTTCAGAAGCCAGGGATACCATGAGATGAGTCTGGAGAATGAGTAGAGCAAATCACTAGGGTCGTGTGTGGCAGGCACACTAGATTTGCTGTTATGCTAGCTCTCCTTCCTACTGCTCACTCAAGAATGTAAGAACCAGGCCCCATCAGTGTCCTTCACCCACTTTCAATCTCTTTGATTTGACACCATCCCATATTCAAACAGCCAAAGCCAAGTGTGGCCAAATTTGAAATACTCAAGTGTCCTCGTCAATGACATTTTTTATAACCTTTGCTTCAATGGCTGGATCTACTCTCTAGAGCTGTGGATTTTTGTTTTAATCTATCAAAAAGCGTCTAAAATTAATCATTTATTACTTGAGTGCCATAAATGAACATACTATTATCATTTTAAGCCTTTTTAATAAAAAAATTGTAACATGAAAAGCTTTGCTCTCTATCTGGAAGTTTTCTATTGTCAGCAATCAGCTAACAGTGATTCAGTCAAGGAAATTTTTCTGAACATATATAATATCATCATCATTTAAAAATAGATAAACCAGTGGAAAGTCCTTTAGGTTTAGGGAAAAAAAGATACAGTAATATCATACTTTTAAGTTTAGTTAACTTTTTAAAAAATATGTAATTATATAATTAAGGGAAACGGTAATTAGACTTTTTGGTTTACTTTTCCCCGCAGTTTCATCCTTATAATCTTTGGACTAAAGTTACATTATGATGAAACACTTTCATACCGCTCACTGCTCACCTAAGGAATCTTAGTCTGCTTAGGCTGCCATAACAATACCACAAACTGGATGTATTAAACCAACGAAATTTATTTTAGCACAGTTCTGGAGGCTGGAAGTCTGAGATCAAGGTGTCAGCCTGGTTCATTTCCTGGTGAAGGTTCTCTTCCTGGATTGCATACAGCTGTCTTCTCAGTGTATCCTCATATAGTCAGACAGAACCAGCTCTGGTTTCTCTACCGCTTATTAGGGCACCAGCTGTATCAGATCAGGGCCCCATGCTTATGACCTCATTTAGATTTTACCACCTCCCCACGGGCCGTATCTCCAAATATAATCACGTAGGGGTGGGGGGAGGGGGAGAGGGCTTCAACAGATGAATTAAGGGGAGAAGGACAAACATTCAGTCAATAACATAAGGTAATCCAGTATTATTATTTGTACTTTTCTTAAACTTAGCATTCACTATCCTATATACAGATTGAAATTTTTCTTCAGTTATATAAACAGTGTCTATTGTAACGCACTCTGATAGGAATCAAGTTAATAGATACTATAATACTTTAGTAACATGGGATACACTATTATCTATCAGAATGTACAAGACAACCTAATATGTTACAACAGTTCTAAAACTTTACTCTGCATTTAGCCCAAACCAGTAATAGCTAAAAACAATCACCAGGGTTTAGCCATATTAACCTTTTTACTATGTATGAATCATGACAAATGTTAACTTTACAAGCTTTACCCCCTTTAGAAGCCAAGGAAACATCATCAATTGCTGCAAAACAAATCTTTCATTTCTGACACAATAAATATTAAAAATTACAGCACTTAAATGAAAAGCTTATAGTCCTATAAATGTAATATGTACATGAACATGTTCTGTATAGTGGAAAGTGCTATACAAATGTAGTAGAAATGCCATGAAGTGGCAACGGGAAAATCAGGGCAAAATCTCGATGGCTAGTAAACACAGTAACCTCATCTCTTAGCAGAAGCAGGTACGATTCAGTAAAATGAGATAATGTCAAGGATTCTAAATCTCGCAACTTTGGGGACATAGCTTGAATTTATGACCTAATCATTTGTGAGTCTCTTTCATGCTAAAACATATTATGGTCTATAACATAACAAATATCTGTAGATACTGCCTTTGAAGAGTTAGTTCTCTCAACATGATTTTTTTCCACAGGATTTTTGGGTTCCCCATTACAGTCTTAAATTCATTATTGGAGACTATATAGGGTGACAATATATTTTATCACCCAAACCAGGGCACTTGTAAGAATGAAAGGACAGGGCCAGGCACAGTGGCTCACACCTGTAATACCAGCACTTTGGGAGGCTGAGGCAGGCAGATCACAAGCTCAGGAGATCGAGACCATCCTGGCTAACACGGTGAAAGCCCGTCTCCACTAAAAATACACACAAAAAATTAGCTGGGCATGGTGGCGGGCACCTGTAGTCCAAGCTACTCGGGAGGCTGAGGCAGGAGAATGGCATGAACCCGGGAGGCAGAGCTTGCAGTGAGCTGAGATCACGCCACTGCACTCCAGCCTGGGAGACAGTGCAAGGCTCCATCTCAAAAAAAAAAAAAAAAAGAATGAAAGGAGGTGCTATCAGTCACAAAGAGAGACCATCCTGAGCAGCCTGGGACGTATGGTTACTTTAGCTATGGAGATGAACATTATTACTTCTACTTTATAAACTTTTCCAAATGTCCTTTGTATATTGAGGTTTGATTCTTTGGAAGTACGAACTATCTAAAGTATGTTATTTATCTTCTATTTAGCTTTTTCAGATATCTCAACTTTTTAAAATTGCGTATTTTAGCAATCGCATATTTGGATCCAGGTACAGTATATTTTCCAGTTCTTTTTGGGATCAGGTGAAACAAGCAAAATATAAAGGATTGTATATGATACCAAAAGAGTCATTATTACAAATATTTAAGTTTATTCTATAATTTATCAATAAACATTTTAAGTGTTTATTGTACACATCGCTACTAATTTATAGTGTATTATAAAAGACCAGAAAGGAAACATAAAACACAAGTTGATAAGTACTATTCTAAAAGCACACAGAAATAATTGGTAAAGGGCAGGTGTAAGAAGAGTTCCGAAAGACAGCAAGGTTTAAGTTGAGTCGCAAAAGGTAAGTTCATTAATATGATCACATTTTAATTCTACATGGAAAAGTAAGAAAAAAATTCAGAAGCATGGTATGTTCATGGAGGGAGATGTAAGACTGCATCAGTATGACTGAGTGCAGCTTTTTTTTTTAAATGGAGTTTTGCTCTGTAGCCCAGGCTGCAGTGCAATGGCCTGATCTCGGCTCACTGCAACCTCCATCTCCCAGGTTCAAGCTATTCTCCTGCCTCCGCCTCCCGAGTAGATGGGACTACGGGCGCCCACTACCGCACCTGACTAATATTTGTATTTTTAGTAGAGATGAGGTTTCACCATGTTGTCCAGGCTGATCTCAAACTCCTGACCTCAAGCAATCCACCGGCCTCAGCCTCCCAAAGAGCTGGGATTACAGGTGTGAGCCACTGAGGCCTGTGCCAGTGCAGCTTTTGATGGAGCTGAAAGGTAATTTGAAACCCATTCATGAGAGACACTGGGCAAGGCTAATGACAGCGCACAACGTGAAGTTTATGTTTTAAGGCAGTACACAAGGTAAGAATTGCACTTCGCTAAAACTGACCTTGAAAGTCATTTATATTGCCTATGAAGTACAGTATTTAAAAAAAAAAATTCTTTGAGATGTTCTTATGCACACTAAGGCTTGAGAACCACCAAGTTTCCTGTAAGAGGGAATTGACATCAGATAATCTGGTCATCCAACCCTCTCTACTTTTAAGATGACTACAAAAGCACTATGATGAATGAGATGGGTGGCATGGATAAATTCTCAGCTTGCCTACAAGTGTTACCAAATTCTATTTTAAGATTAAATCTCGGCTGGGTGCCACGGCTCATGCCTGTAATCACAGCACTTTGGGAGCCCGAGGCTGGCCAATCACTTGAGGTAAGGAGTTCCAGACCAGCCTGGCCAACATGGCAAAACCTCGTCTCTACTAAAAACACGAAAATTAGCTGGGTGTGGTGGTGGGTGTCTATAATCCCAGTTACTTGGGAGGCTGAGGCGGGAGAATTGCCTGAACCCAGAAGCGGAGGTTGCAGTGAGCCAAGATTGCCCCGCTACACTCCAACGTGGGCCAGACTCCATCTCAAAAAAATTGAATTAAAAAAATTAAATCCCTACAACCATAATTCAAACAATTAGATTACATGGTATGACTTCACTGTCTTGATTAAAGTCACTTGATACAGAATATACAGGCATATTTTATAGATATAGGATATATTTTAGTAAACCAACTGCAAATTCAGAATCCATGAGAATTTATCATGAATTAAATATATCAAAGAGAAACCATTTATATGGTACATTTATATTTTAACTAAAAAGAATTGCCTAACAATAAACTTAAATTTTGAATATATTTTATTCTCATGCAAATATAAAATTCTAATTAAAACTTGGCATTAAAGCCTCTATTAGAAGATACTGTTAGTTGGTTGCTGATATACTTAAGATGCATTTATTTAAAACCTTTTTCTATAATGCAGTTCTTCACTAATTCAAACTGACTCATTCTCTAACTGTCCCTCCCAAACCTGTGATGCTAATTCAGATAAATGATATTTTACTGCTAAAGCATTCTCCATTTCCAATTAAGAATGATATTAGACAAATCAAATTCAAAATAAAGCAGAGGCTGCAAAACCAAGTTGAGATTGCTGATAACATATGAACACAAATAAATAGATTATCATGCCCTGGTTTTTTAAGAGGATTCATTTTGAATGATAAATCACTCATATTATGAGTATTACAAAGGTGGGTTACAAAGTTGTTTTATTTTTTCAAATAACAAAACATATTATTCCATGTTATTTATCTTTATCTTGATGCTTCTAATTTAATTGTACTAAGTTATGGAAATATGAAATTGGCATTAAAAAAGAACTTGAGATCCAGAGTGAGTAAATACTTGAGTTCCTACCATTTAATGTGCAGAGGGAGTATCTTAATAAGTGCATATAAAACAATAATTTGAGATATTTTTTAAAGGAAGCATTTCAGTATATTGAACTAGAAGTCTCCGTTTTTTTTATTTGGTATTTCTATATATTCCACCTTCCTTGGTGGAATATATAGAATTCCTTAATGGCTTAAAATGGCTTAAAATTACCAATTTCTGAGAGTAAAGTATGTACAAAAAAATACTATCAATCAGTATATGCCATATGCATTTCATAAGCATGGTACAAACCAAAACACAATTGGATTCTGAGGAGAACAAACCACTTCTGTCTTTGGTGATAAGAGAAGTCTTTGAGGATTCAGTGCTCTTTGAATCTGGCTTTGAAGGATAAATAGGATTTCAGTAAAGAGAGTAGCAGAGATAGCATATTTCAGATTCCAGAAATAGCTTGCTTAAAGGAATCAAGGCAGGCAAGCCCAAGATGCATTTGAACAGAGTGAATACGCCTACCTTTTGTTGACGGTGGTCAATTAATCTGTTGGTTGGCTGGAGGAGAAGGGAGAGATGATTCATTCATTTCATTTTTTTCCCCAAGTTCCGAGTTCCTGCGGGGGAGAGGGAAAAGATGAGACCAGAAGTCGTGTAGTGAAGGTGGGTTTAAAAACCAGATAGAATTGGAATCGATACCAGAGTGAATCATTTACCCCTTCGGAACTTCTTCTTTTCCTTCTAAAAGGAGGTTAATAATTGGCTGCTACAAACTTAAACGAGACAGCATATGTAGGCCCTCTAGGCCACAGTACTGATTGGATTCTTACTATTAGAAAGAAACGGGATAATGAAAGGCTTTTAATGTTTTTATTTTTTTTTTATTTTATTTTATTTTTTTTTTCTTTGATAAGGCAACTGTTTCTTAGATATGACACTAAAAGCATAAGCATGAAAGGAAAAAATACATACATTGAATTTCATAAAGTGTTAGATTCTCCCCCCTTCAGGAGGCAGTGCTTAATTTTGCCTTCTTTTTTTTTTTTTTTTAATTATACTTTAAGTTCTAGGGTACATGTGCATAACGTGCAGGTTACATATGTATACATGTGCCATGTTGGTGTGCTGCACCCATCAACTCGTCAGCACCCATCAATTCATCATTTATATCAGGTATAACTCCCCAATGCAATCCCTCCCCCCTCCCCCCAATGTTTTTAAAAATAATCATTTTATTGAATCTTGTACTATGTGCCAAGTCCTGTCTTCAGCATTTAACAAGTGTTAATTTACAATAGATTAAGGGAGTAAATTCCCCCAGGTCACAAAGCTAGAGCTAGGATTTGGACACCAGAGCTAGCTCTAGTGCAGCTGCTAACACAGAGGCTCAGGAGTTAGGACACCGGGTGTGAGTGCTGGCTTAGCCACTGTCTGGCTGGGTGACATTGTGAAGTAATAGCCATTTCTTTGCCGCAAGTTTTTCTTCATGTGTAAAATCAACTTAAGCCCTCTTAGGGACATCTGTGATCCAAAAGAACTTTATTTATAAAAACAGGCAGTGGGCCAGACTTGCCTCCACCTACCCCATCAGAGTTTGCTGACCCCTGTTCTAGGCAATTACTAGCTGGCTGATATTTGGAAAATTATTTGGCTTTTCTAGCCCTCACTTTCCCCTTCTGTGGGGAAAGCAATTTGGAGATTTCACAAAGAACTTAAACAGGACAAACCATTTGAAACAGCAATTCCATTACCGGATACTTTCCCCTTCTGTTATAACAGGTCAACAGCAAAGCATTATTGTGGGGATAAAATTAAATGATGTATACAGAAATGCTTTGTAAATTCAAACTACTGTCAACTTCCAATTTCATAGTGTAAAGTCTACAAAATATAAATTGCTCTGATGAAAGATAATGTCCATTTCTATGGAAGAGTTGTTCATCCCAGGGACCCTGCTATCTCAGAGTCTCAAATTTCAATCATGATTGAAATACTTCCTTTCTAAACTTTACGAGGATCTAAGACTAGTCTCAACAGCTTCCAAGAGTTTTTGTTTATTTTTGACCTCTCATATCAAGCCTGTTCTTCTCAATTTGTGTCCTTATGGATATTGTATTCTGGAACTAATAAAGGCTGAGGCTGTTCACACGGAGTTAGTGATAGGTGCTGAAAAGAAATCAAGAACAGGAAACATTTGCCCATTACCTGAGGTGATATACTCACTCAGTTTTTTTTTTTTTTTTTTTGAGACGAAGTCTCACTCTGTCACCCAGGCTAGAGTGCAGTGCCACAATCTCGGCTCACTACAACCTCAGTCTCCTGGGTTCAAGCAATTCTCCTGCCTTAGCCTCCCGAGTAGCTGGGACTACAGCGTGCACCACCACGCCCGGCTAATTTTTGTATTTTTTTTTTTTTTTTAGTAGAGACGGGGGTTTCACCATATTGACCAGGCTGGTCTTGAACTCCTGACCTCATGATCCACCTGCCTCAGCCTCCCAAAGTGCTGGGATTACAGGTGTGAGCCACCATGCCTGGAGGTTCATTCTTTCAACAAATGTTCATTGAGCATCCATTAAAAGTCAAGAACAGCGAGGTACTGGAGATACAAAGATGAATAAGACACAGTCCCTGGTCCATGTAAACAGATCATTTACAATAAACTGAACTGTTTTAGAAGATTAAACTCTTCTACCTTGAATGGTTCAGTAAAAAAAGCAACCTTTGAGCTGGACACTTAAAGATTTTGCCAAGTGGAAAACTAATGTGTGTGCAAAGGCAGCGTCATGAAAGGACATCATGGTAGGGCCATGTTTCAGAAGCTGCACTCTTGTGGGGCATCTTCAGAACTTTATCACACCCACATACCATGTTCCATTATTTACTTCACAATTTTCTTTAAGTCAACTCACATTTTTAAACTTAAGTAAATCTGTTTACAAAAAACAAAATGTTTTGTTATACTAGTTACAAATTTCTGATGCAAAAATTAAAATTCATAATTATATAAATAAAATAATAATGAATTAAAATGTAATTCTTATACCATTAAAAATTGTTTCTTTGACAACCACACTTCGGTTAACAGTAGTTGAAGGAGTGGTGACTTCAAGTAGAAATTTTAAACTACCTACTAGAATTACAGAATGTTTAGTCTAGGATCGAAGAAGCCATGTAATCTAATTGCCATCATCTTACTGAGGTCCCGGAAGAAAGCATTTTGCCCAAGATGGCAAAGCTTAATCTGGAATTGATACTAATGTTCTTTGGATTTAGCTTTCAACAGTTAATGACTCCGATAAATTTATAGATCACCAATTTCAACCTGAGTCATTTAGAAACGTGCTTGAAAAAATTTGATTCAATATACCCTGTTCTTTGGTAATGATATTAAAGCTTTAAAAAACAGTTATGAAATTTCTATTTCACTTGATACCACCATTAGCCAAAATTGAAAGAGTTAGCTGGGTGTGATGACTCACACCTGTAATCTTGGCATTCAGGAGGCTAAGGCAAGAGGATCACTTAAGACCAGAAGTTCAAGACCTGCCTGGGCAATGCAGCAAGACTGTCTCTAAACACTTACAATTTAAAGAGAATGAATAATCATACTTCTAAATAAATATGATAGATACAATATGTGTTTATTTCTGCCATGTCATGAAAATGTCACTAAAAAACAGTAAGGATTAAATAAACAAAAAGTATAAAGTATATATAGCTCTACCCCTACCCCCGCCCCCCAAAAAACTTATGAGGGACAACAGTCGATGGAAAGTAGCAATGAGAATTGAGAAGAAAGATAATAAGAGAATAAGCAGATACTTATTAGCTGAGTAAAGATAAAGTAACTAAGATTAAAGTGCTAGCAAGCCAGCCTGTAGGGAACCCAAAAGCAGAAATAGGAGGCTCCCAGCACAACTGAATTGAGGGGAAAAATTCAAAGTGGAGGTAAAATTAAAAGAATCAGTTGAGAGTCTGGACAAGAAGCAATTAGGCTTTGCTATCCCCTACCCAACCTACACAGCCAGATGACTGGCCCTACTTGAATGATTAAATCCTCAAGCGCCTGGTCTTGAGACCCCAGGCACAGCTAAGGGCTATGTCCAAATGAGCAAGTTAAATGAAAGCGAGTTTAGCAGCCTAGTGACCTTCCCCTTAACTTCACTCTGCTGCCCTTACAGAGTATCAGGCCGTAAGATAATTTCTTTCTGATGAAAGTAACCACAAAAAGGATCTACAATTACTGACACTTGAATATCCCTTAACCAAATGGCCAATTCCTCAAATCAGTTGCCCTACTAAAAGGTTGATCAGCCTACTAGCCAATATGCCTTCTACCCCAGACTGGTTTTTTTCATAACTCCACTTTAAATGTACATGGACAATGGATCACTAGGTATTTTAAGGACAGCATTAGCATAAAGGATGGTGACAAAAATAAACAAAGTAATTTGGAGTTTACAGGTACAGGGACAAGAAAAACAAGTAAAACTAATAATGTTTAAAGTAAGATAATTGCATTCATTAAAAATAGATTGCTAAAAAATGAATAACATTTAAACATCAGGAATAAGTTCTTGGAAATTATAAAATAGAGTAGGGAAATATTCTTAGACATTTAATGGAATTGAAAAGAGGAAATAAAACAGAAAAAGTTATAGGAAATAGGAGCAGGAGAGAAAAGGTTTTTTAAAGTGGATCTCTTCATAAGACTTGAATAGAGTCGACCTATTTAAATCATAATAAGAAAACAGGCTGAGCGCGGTGGCTCACGCCTGTAATTTCAACACTCTGGGAGGCCAAGGTGGGCAGATCACCTGAGATTGGGAGTTTGAGACCAGCCTGACCAACAAGGAGAAACCTGTCTCTACTAAAAATACAAAAATTAGCCAGGGGTGGTGGCACGTGCCTATAATCCCATCTACTTGGGAGGCTGAGGCAGGAGAATTGTTTGAAGCCAGGAGGTGGAGGTGGGCGGTGAGCCAAGATTGCACCATTTTACTCCACCCTGGGTGGCAAGAGCAAAACTACATCTCCAAAAAAAAAAAAAAAAAACAGCTGGGAAATTTTCCCAAGTAGCTCCTTGGGTATCTTCTACTCACATTCTATACGCTCCCCCACCCCCCACACTTGCTCCAAATTGAATTATCTAATATTTTTATCAGGAAGATAACATTTTAAATGTTTAAAGTCATTCATGTACAACTTAACCTTAGAACACGCAATCTCAGTCTCTCTCTCCAAATATATGTATAATCACCATTATCACATTCCTGTTACAAGCCTCAAACAATTCATTTCATTACCTTTGGGAGGTACCTCCTATGTGGCTCATTTGGAACTCTCACTTCCAGATCTCACTTGCAGATACCTGCTTCCGTGACCTGGGGTGATGCGGTGACAGAGGGGAGAGCAGAATGGGGTTGAAGAATAGAGTTGGGGTTGGGGGGTAAAAGTATACATAAGATTTTCCTAGGCTGGGTGTGGTGGCTCATGCCTGTAATCCTAGCACCTTGGGAGGCCCAGGCAGGTGGATCATGAGGTCAGGAGTTTGAGACCAGCCTGACCAATATGGTAAAACCCTGTCTCTACTAAAAATACAACAATTAGCCAGGCATAGTGGCACATGCCTGTAACCCCAGCTACTCAGGAGGCTGAAGCAGGAGAATCACTTGAACCTGGGAGGCGGAGGTTGCAGTGAGCTGAGATGGCACCACTGCACTCCAGGCTGGGTGACAGAGCAAGACTCCATCTCAAAAAAAAAAATAAATAAAATAAATAAATAAATGTTCCTGAGCAACATAAGCAAAGTCCCATAAGGTGATGTGTAGTGTAGTGGTTTCTGCAGTGATTCCTAATACCATGGCTACCCACATATGAGAAGGGATTTGACCACTATCAAACAAAATCAGAGCCAGGACAGTAGCTGGATCAGTAAAAGCTGATTTGACCCAGTATCTGCTGCAATAGGGAAAAAAAAAAAAAGAAGACCTCAGTATAGAATTGGGCTAAATTCCAAATACAGCCTGGACAAGTGGGGATTACAGCCAAAGAACAGGTTGGGATTGGAGGGGGTGCATGTCAGCAGATGGAAAATTACTAAGAGTAAACATCAGGGGCACCGGGATTCTTGCCAAAGGCAGCCCAGGATCATCAGATAACACCTGGGGGATAGTGGGTGATAAGGGTATTTGATCAGATATCAAGTGATCGGACAATGAGGGTGAGAAATTCTAGTAAAACTGATTTAGCAGGATTCTTGCTAACACTGGGTTCTACAGGGACAGCGATGGAACCCCAAGGTCAGGCCTCATCAAGCAGAGAGCTCAGAGGAGCTTCACTAAAGGAAAGAATCATGATCACTTTAGAACAAAATTGATATTTACCAGAGTTATTGTAGTTCTTCCCACCACACTTTGTCAATTGACACAAGCAAGTGGCATCCTGGCCAGTAAAAACCAATGCTCAGAAGCAAGCCTCCCAGGCTAACTCTCCACAGCCCACTGTACTCACCATGGCAGCTGAAAGCAATACTCAGAAGCCAGCCTCCCAGGCTAACTCTCCACAACCCTCTGTAGTCACTGTGGCAGCTGAAAGCAATACTCAGAAGCCAGCCTCCCAATCTAACTCTCCACAGCCCACTGTACTCACTGTGGCAGCTGAAAGCAATACTCAGAAGCAAGCTTCCCAATCTAACTCTCCACAGCCCACTGTACTCACTGTGGCAGGCTTTTCTAAGTTTTCCACCTCAACCCAGAAGCTGACATGTACATGTGTATTCAGAAGTAATATCATATGGAACTTAAGAGCTCAGACTTCAGGAGCCAGAGGGTATGGGATCAGATTTTGACTGTGGCACCTGCTAACCATGTAATCTTGATCAAGTTACATAATATGTTTAACTCAGTTTTGTCATTTGTAAAACAGGGATAATAAATGTACCCAACCCTCAATGAGTTGTGGAGAGCAACACAACTCCACAACTGTGAAAACTTGGAACAGTGCCTGGTATATAGTAAAACCTATATTGGTTTTAGCCAACACTATTCACCATTTCTTGATGTTAACTATTCTTCCAGGGAATATAGAATTTGTTCCTCCACCACCCCCATTCTGTCCTAAGATTTCCCCACTTATCTTCCCCTTTGAACCTAAACCAATTCTACTTGGTTTTTCTCAACATAATCCTTTCCTATTTATCTAGATCAAATCAAGACAGTATTGTCAAATAACAAACAAAAAATCCCACGTAATCTTAAAAAGAGGGTGGGCAAACCGATCACTGAGGCAAGCCAGTTGTCCTAGATCCTTGGAAAACCAGAAATTTTATTTTTAATGGATACTGTAATTATTATTTTTAAAAACACAAAGATGTGATTTAAAAAACTACTCCTCCTCAGGGGTTTTTGTTTTCTTTTGAGACAGGGTCTTATTCTGTCACCCAGGCTAGAGTGCAGTGGCATAACCACTACTCACTGCAGCCTCAACTCCCCGGGCTCAAGCAATACCCACCTCAACCTCCCAAGTAATTGGGACTACAGGTGCATGCCACCACGCAGGACTAATTTTTGATTTTTTGTAGAGACAGGGTCTCACACCATGTTGCCCAGGCTGGTCTTCAACTCCTGGATGCAATCTTTCCACCTTGGCCTCCCAAAGTGCTGGGATTACAGGTGCGAGCCACCTCGCCCAGTCAAGTCAAAGGTTTTTTGGGGGTTTGTTTTGAGACGGAGTCTTGCTCTGTCGCCTAGGTTGGAGTGCAGCAGTGCCATCTTAGCTCTCTGCAACCTCTGCCTCCCTGGTGTAAGCGATTCACCCGCCTCAACCTCCTGAGTAGCTGGGATTACAGGCACCCACCACCACGCCCAGCTGATTTTTGTATTTTTAATAGAGACAGGGTTTCACCATGTTGGCCAGGCTGGTCTGGTCTTGAACTCCTGACCTTGTGATCCACCCACCTCAGCCTCCCAACGTGCCTGGCCCAAGTCAAAGGTTTTTTAGCCAGGCGCAGTGGCTCATGACTGTAATCCCAGCACTTTGGGAGGCTGAGGTGGGTGGATCAGCTGAGGTCGGGAGCTGGAGACCAGCCTGACCAACATGGCGAAACCCTCTCTCTACTAAAAATACAAAATTAGCTGGGCATGGTGGCGCATGCCTGTAATCCTAGCTACCTGGGAGGCTGAGGCAGGAAAGTTACTTAAACCCAGGAGGTGAAGGTTGCGCTGGACCGAGATCTTACCATTGCACTCCAGCCTGGGTAACAAGGGCAAAACTCATTTCGGGGTGGAGGTGGGCGGGGGGGATAGTTTTTAAATGAGAAACAGGTTCCGTGTCCCTGTGACTAAGAAATACATATATTTGCTTTTCTCTTTCTGGCATAGGGCTTCTGAAACCCTTGGAATTTCCCAAGAAACAGAGATGAGAGCAGTATCTTTTAAAATTCATAATGAGCCCCTTTCCACCGCATCTGTGTTTATGCTAACGAGGTAACTTCGATGATGGGCTCTGGATGCCAGAGGAACCAACCATGTGATTAGAGGGTTGGGACTTTCAGCCCCTCGACCTCTGGGAATTAAAGAGGAGTTAGAGATTAAGTTCAATCACCAATGGTCAATTTAACCAGTCATGCCTACACATAACAGAACTTCCATAAAAACCCCCAACGATGGGGTTTAGAGAGGTTCCGGGTTGGTGAACACATGCAGATGCTGGGAGGGCAGTGCACCCCAGAGAGAGCACAGAACCTCCATGCCCCTTCCCTGTATTTTGCCCCGTGCATCTCTTCCATTTAGCTGTTCCTGACTTGTAACTTTTACTATAAGCCATAAACATACCTAATGTGCCTTTCTGAGTTCTGCAAGCTGTTGTAGCAAATTAATCAAACCCAAGAAGGTGTGGAAATCCCTGAATTACAGTCGGTTGGTCAAAAGTATAGGTCACAGCCTGGGACTTTCAACTGGCACCTGAAGTGGAGGGAGGAGGGCAGTCCTGTGGGACTGAGCCTTTAACTTGTTGGGTCTGTGCTAAGTCAGGGCAGTTAGTGTCAGAATTAAACTGTAGGATACCCAGTCGGGGTCTGATAAGAATTGGAGAATTGATTGATGTGGGAAAAGCCCCCACACATTTGATGTCAGAAATATTGTTTTTTGTTTTTTGTTTTTTTTTTTTTGTTTTGAGGCAGAGTCTCGTCGCCCGGGCTGGAGTGCGGTGGCCTGATCTCAGCTCACTGCAAGCTCCGCCTCCCGGATTTTTACGCCATTCTCCTGCTTCAGCCTCCCGAGTAGCTGGGACTACAGGCGCCTGCCACCTCGCCCGGCTAGTTTTTGTATTTTTAGTAGAGACGAGGTTTCACCATGTTAGCCAGGATGGTCTCGATCTCCTGACCTCGTGATCCGCCCGTCTCGGCCTCCCAAAGTGCTGGGATTACAGGCTTGAGCCACCGCGCCCGGCCGATGTCAGAAATATTGTGAGTGTATTTTTAAAAGGATTTTCCATGT
Source organism: Piliocolobus tephrosceles (assembly GCF_002776525.5). Classification (NCBI taxonomy): domain Eukaryota; kingdom Metazoa; phylum Chordata; class Mammalia; order Primates; family Cercopithecidae; genus Piliocolobus; species Piliocolobus tephrosceles. The sequence goes on along the minus strand of NC_045441.1, from coordinate 133,741,039 downwards.
TAGCCCCCAGCCTGCAAATCCGCTTTTTCTTGAAAAGCAATTTTTAACCCTTTGATGTTTTTCCTTCTTTTTGTAGTTATCTCCCTACTCTACGTAAGTTTATATTCATATTTTTATCTTTTTCCATATTATACATTATTTGATTTTCTGCTATGATAGATGAGGCTGTAATTCCTGTACACTATTTCTCCAGATCCACCTAACACAGTAATACTCTTCTTTAGGTTAAATCAATAAAGCATAGTTACATTACTGTAAATACGTACTATTGTTTACTAGAGAGTAGGGTATTGTGATTAGTTTTCCATTATTTCTATAACCATTTGTCCCCCTAGAATTTCTTTGTTCCTATCTTTTGTTTCTCATATTCTAAAAATCAAGTTCTTGGTCATAGCACATATTCTACCAAATACCATTGATTCCCTCAGTAGTTTCTATTTTAGTTCCAACATTCTGTCATGTCTTCATCCCCTTCGATTTCTGGATTGTTCTAGAAGGTCGTGTTGGGGCTCAGAAACCAATACACCAAATATGGCACTTTGGCATGTTGAATTCAAGAAGGAGCCACAAGATCTCTCTGGCATCCCCCCGCCCCCCACCCCTCCCGGTTCTCTCTGTCTCCCAAAACACAGAATGAAGTTGTTCTCTGAGGTTTCTTACCTGCCTAAAGTCCAGACCTGCCAAAAAAGAAAACAATGACCTCTGGTCCCTTCCCTAACTTTTCATTAACTGTAGTCATTATCGCAGAAGAAAAGATGGAAGTCTATCCACTCACTTGGACAGACTTTTGTCACAGATCATTGTCTGCTCTGCAGGCCCAAGAGACTTATTGCAGGCCATTGTACATTCTTCAAGCCCATTGAATTCCCCTAAAAATCATTACTTTCCCCCTAAAATCATCAATACTTCTCCAACCCCCTAAGACATAGGGTATGTAAGCATCTGTAACCACGTCCCCTGCCTTGCTTTTGAGACCAAGTCTTTTTCTGTCATCCAGGCTAGAATGCAGTGGCACAATTTTGGCTCACTACAACCTCTGCCTCCTAGGCTCAAGTGATTCTCCCACTTTAGCCCTGACCAAGTAGCTAGGACTACAGGCATACACCACCATGTCTGGCTAATTTGTGTATTTTTTGTAGAGATGGAGTTTTGCCATGTTGCCTAGGCTGGTCCTGAACTCCTAGGCTCAAGTGATCTGCCCACCTCGACCTCCCAGAGTGCTGGGATTACAGGTGTGAGCCACCATGCCGGGTCTCCCATTGTAATATTGGGCAGTCACTGCCCTGGACCTGCTAATCAATTTGTATGCCCTTTCTCCAACTAATACCTTTTGAGAGTTGATTTTTCTGGGAACCTTCAGAGGGTGAAAGGGAAGTTTGCCTTGGCCCCTGTGGTAGGGCAAGTTGCTCTTATTTTTGTGATCCATCCTTTTTGGTTCTATCCACGTGCCATCTTTGTCTTCTTCAGGGCACTGAGACCACCACACTTTGATGATCTCTGATTTAGGATCATTTATTTCTTGTGGCTAAGGTTCACCATTGAGTAGTAGGAAGACGACTGGCTCAGTGTCAGTCAGACTCAGATTTAAAACCTAAATCGCTCACTTACCAAATATGTGACCTTATGCCATGTAATCACTGTGGTCTCTCACATGTGCCACTGTGCATTAAGAATGTGTTAGAAATTTCTTCAGAAAACATGCATTTCCAGCCATAAAAAGAACAAGATCATGTCCTTTGCAGGGACATAGATGAGCTGGAGGTCATTATCCTTGGCAAACTAATGCAGGAACAGAAAACAAATATGGCATGTTCTCTTTCAAGTGGGAGCTAAATGATAAGAACACATGGACACAGAGGACAGCAACACACACTGGGGCTTATCAGAGGGTGGAAGGTGGGAGAAGGAAGAGGATCAGAAAAAGTTACCAACGAATACTAGGCTTAATACCTGAGTGATAAAATCTGTATAACCCCCATGACATACATTTACCTGTGTAACAAACCTACACATCCTGCACGTGCCCCTGAACTTAAAAGAAAAAGCAAAATATGCATTTCCTTATTGAACATATATTATGTCCCTGGACACTATTCTAAGCTCTTGATAGATGTTTTCTAATTTAATTCCCACAATACTTGTGCAATCGGAGGCAGGAGGACATTAAATAATACAACTGAGGTCGGCAGCCTAGGGGTAGAGCCAGGAGTCACACTCAGACTCTCAAATACGCAGTGTGCCTCTGCTTGTATGAACATACATCTCAACAAACTGTTCACCATTATAACAAACCATATGGCTTCTCCTATGCATTCCATGTCCCAGGATGTATCTGTAAAGGATGATCAGTCTAATGGAACGTTTTGTTAAGAAACTGATCAACTGTAACTATTCTCCATGCAACAGCCGGAAGCCAGAAAGCAGAGTAGCACAGAGTGAATGAGTATGTTCCACCAAGCAGATGTGAGCCCACATGCTGAGGTTTAATGAGCCTTCCTCACTATATTATTTCTTTCACCACCAGATGCATTATGCAAAAAGTTCATTTTACAGCTCTAGAAGCCCTGAAATGCAGCTTCCTACAGCAGTCCCTAGTTCATTATCAAGAAGCAAGCCCATCCTCCTTAACCTATTGCATTGGCTTGTTGAAAGGATTACATGAGAATGTGGGTCCCCAAATTACTGGTCATCTGAATCACCTGAGAAACATCCCAAGTGACTGACAATTTTACACACGAGACAGACAGACAGATATGGGGGGTAGTGAGGGCAGTGCTATATTCCTAGGCCTCACATCTAGATATTCAGATTAAACAGGTCCAGGGAAGGGCAATATTGTATATTTTTTAAAGCTCCTCATGTGATTCTGATAATCAGCCAGGTGCAGGAAATACTGTTCAAAGCGCCTAGCTCAGTTACCACCTGGGAAGTGTTCACTCCACTCGCTTTACTTCCTCCCATGTGGGACACTGTAGTCAGCTGGCACTACTATTCAATTTCTTTCATCTTAAGGACATCTGCCCAAATGTTAACCCATATATTCTCTATTTGGATTATCACTGAAATAAAACCACAGATTTATTTCCCTGCAGATATTTCATTTACCTACACTGTTTGCGTTTTAAATGGATATTTCAGAACTTTTTCTTGCCAATTTTTCATATTAATTTCCATGGAAATATACTGAATTCTTATTTTCTCCCATTCACCTCGCCAAACCTTTGTCTCTGCCCTCTACACACCCCCTGCTTTCCCATTCCCTCTTGGGTTCCGGCTGCTTCGCTCTGCAACCTTGCAGAAGGGATCATCCACAGATGTGGCCATAGAGACATGTGTACTTCAGGGACAAGGAAGGCGCTTTAAAAAAAAAAAATAGTTTAAAGGTCACCTCGTTGTCTAATTCCCTGTTGCTTTCTTCTCCACACCAGTTGCTCCTGCTTTCTCAGCAGGGAATGAGCAAATTGAGGTAAATGGTGGGAAGGTTTTATGAGAACAGGAGGGAGGAAGGGACAAGGGCACAGGTAGAAAAGATACCATTATCAGAAGATTGATCCCTTGTACTTTTAGAGAAAGGACTGAGAAAAATAGATGGATATATGTGTGTGTGTGTGTGTGTGTGTATATATATATAGAGAGAGAGAGAGAGAGAGAGATACCTGGGTTAAGAGTAGCTAAGGGGCTGGTGCTAAACTGTCAGGAAGTATGAAACTGTAACTTCAAAAATAGGATAATTTGCTGCTCCAGAAATGATGTAAGATTAGGTGTTTGAAACAAAATTCCTCATTTGTAAAATAAGTTGGTGTACTGGTTCATTTTCACACTTCTATAAAGATACTACTAGAGACTGGGTAATTTATAAACTGAAGAGGTTGAATTGACTCACCGTTCCACATACTGCTTGGGCGGCCTCAGGAAACTTACAATCGTGGCAGAAGAGGAAACAGTCACTTTCCTTACAAGGTGGCAAGTGCAGGGAAACTGCCCGTTATAAAACCATCAGATCTCGTGAGACTTACTCAGTACCACGAGAACAGCATGGGGAAAACCACCCCATGATCCAATCACCTCCCACCAAGTCTCTCCCACAACACCTGGTGATTACAATTCAAGATGAGATTTGCGTGGGGATACAAAGCCTAACCATATCAGCTGGGTTCTGGTAAACCTCACACTGATGGGATATCAGTAAGACAATAAACTGGAGAAAGGCTTTTCGTACTGGGTGGGTAAATATTTCTCCCCCCCCAAGGAGTGGCAGTGGGAAATGGCTTTCTGATTGACTTAAAATTATATTGTTGCCAGGTGCAGTGGCTCATGCCTGTAATCCCAAAACTTTGGGAGGCCGAGGCAGACGGATGACTTGAGGCCAGGAGTTTGAACCAGCCTGGCCAACATGGCAAAACTCCGTCTCTTCTAAAAATATAAAAATTAGCCGGGTGTGGTGGTGGGCACCTGTAATCCCAGCTACTTGGGAGGCTAAGACACAAGAATCGCTTGATCCTGGGATGCAGAGGTTGCAGTGAGCCAAGACCACACCACTGCACTCCAGTCTGGGTGACAGAGTAAGACTCCATATCAAAAAACAAAAAAACACATTTTTGATTCAATTGTATGATTATGATACTTTATTATATTTATTAGTTCATATTTTAAGTCAAGTAAAAGTACTCAAGTGGATCGTTCTCCTGAATATCTAATTTATAGAATCCTGAGTTTGCTAGGTTTAGTTCCAGATGGCTGGCACCTTATTTTCACCTGGAGAACATATCCACAGGACAGGAAACACTGGTGGTGGATGGGGGAGTCAGGATGTCGCAGACTGGGGCCAAGACACATTCTTTGTTTTTTAAAAATGCTACAGCACAAAAACCACAGCTAAACATAAATACCGTAAGATTAAAAACATGTAGTGGAATGTTTTTATGTGGAATACCCAGCATGGAATACCTTCTGCTTTGCCTGGCAAACTTTTACTTTCTGTTTATGGCTGGATGCTTCCTCCATAAGCAACTATTTCATGGCCCCTCCAGGCATCCTACTTATCTCTTTGCCACCACAACAATTCGAACTTACTGTTGAAAGTACCAAGTTCATCACGGTGTGATTTAAATAATTGAATACATCAATCTCCCAATTATATTTTGAGCTTCTCTCAGGAAGAATGTTCCATTAATCCTCTTAGTCTTTCTGGGGCAGTGCAGTGACAGGGAACGGAAGCTTACAGATAAGCGTGGTAAACATAATGAAAACGAACAGAAAATATTTTAATAAGGTGTAGGCAGGAGACCCTATCCAGTGCACCCCTCACTCAGGGAAACACTAAAAATCTAACTCTAGCATTAACTAGGCTGAAAATCCAGTTGCAAGACAAAAATAGAGGAGATTCGTCAGGGCTCTCAGATTCTTGTCAATGTGTGAAATTTCCCCTGTATAGAGGTTAACAGCACTGCCTTTAAAGTCAGACAGCCTGGAATATACTAGCTATAAGACTGAAGGCAAGTCGCTACCTCCCGAAGCTTAGCTCCTCATCTGTGAGATAGGGACAGTAATAGTTTCCACTTCACCAGGTTGTTGTGAAAATAAAATAAGCAAATGAAATAAGTACCATCCTTAGTATTCAATAAATTACTTACTGCCATTATTATTATCATCAAACCAGATTTGCAAAATGGGGTAAAACGTGCCCAGAAATAGTCAATAACTAGAAATATAAACAGTAATAATCACTAACCATGCATTATGGATATCAGAAAATCTTGTAGAAAACTCAGAAGCAGAGGCAAAGTACTAAGGCAAGACTCTGATTGAGATAGGCAGCTATATCTGTGTGTGCGTGTCTGCACATGTGTGTATACATGCATGACAGCCAGAATGTGATGGGGCAAAGCCACAAATAGTTGCCAGGTTTCATTTCATGATGCACCTTATAAAACAGAATCAATGGCTTTGCAGAATGTTATGGACTGAATTGTTTCACCCCAAAGTTTGTATGTGAAGCCCTAACCTTCAATGTTACTGAGTTTGGATACAGGGTCTATTAAGGAAGAGGTTAAGATAAAATGAGGTCATAAGGCTGGACCCCTAATTAAGTAGGACTTGAGTCTTTACAAAGAGAAAAGATCGAGCACAGTGGCTCATGTCTGTAATCCCAGCACTTTGGGAGGCCAAGATTAGCAGATCACCTGAGGTCAGGAGTTCGAGACCATCCTGACCAACATGGAGAAACCCCACCTCCACTAAAAATATAAAATTACCTGGGCATGGTGGTGTGTCCGGAATTGGTGGGTTCTTGGTCTCACTGACTTCAAGAATGAAGCCATGGACCCTCACGGTGACTGTTACAGTTCTTAAAAATGGCATGTCCAGAGGTTGTTCCTTCAGATGTTCACATGTGTCCCCACTTTCTTTTTTCCTTCTGGTGGGTCCATAGTGTCGCTGACAGGAGTGATGCTGCACACTTTCAGGTGAGTGTTACAGCTTTTAAAGATGGTACATGTTGAATCCTTCGTTCACTCCTGGTAGATTCGTGGTCTCGCTGACTTCAGGAGTGAAGCCGCAGACCCTCATGGTGAGTATTACAGCTCTTAAAAACAATGTAGACCTACAGAGCGGGCAGCAACAACAGTTACTGCCATGAACAACAGAGAAAAACACCCCACCATTTGGAAAATGACCCAAGCAGATTGCCCCCACCTGCCTCCAGCAGCCTGCTTTATTTCCTTATCTGGCCCCACCCACATCCTGCTGATTGGTCCATTTTACAGAGAGCTGATTGGTCCATTTTAACAGCATGCTGATTGGTGTATTTACAAACCCTGAGCTAGACACAGAGTGCTGATTGGTGCGTTTACGATCCCTTAGCTAGACATAAAAGTTCCCCCAGTCCCCACTGGACTCAGGAGCCCAGTTGGTTTGCAACTAGTGGATCCTGCAACGGGGCTGCAGGGGGAGCTGCCTGCCAGTCCCGAGTTACGCCTGCAATTCTCAGCCCTCTGGCGGTCGATGGGACCGGGCACCGCTCCCGGGCGCCACGGAGCAGGGGGCGGCGCCCGTCGGGGAGGCTCGGGCCGCACGGGAGCCCACCGCGGAGGAGGGGGTGGTCAGACATGGCGGGCTGCAGGTCCAGAGCCCTGTCCCGCGGGAAGGTGACTGAGGCCGGCGAGAATTGGAGCGCGGTGCATGCAAACCTGCGGTGCTGGGGGACAAGGCGCAACCTCCGCAGCTGCTGGCCCTAGCTGTCCTGGGCTGGCGGCGCCGGCCGGCCGCTCAGAGTGCAGGGCCCGCCAACCCTCACCTTCGCCCGAGGAGCTCACGCTAGCCTATGAGCGTCGCTCGCAACCCCAGTTCCTGCCCGCGCCTCTTCCTCTACACCTCATCCTCCACACCTCACCGCAAGCGGAGGGAGTCAGCTCCGGCCTTGGCCCCCGTAGGGAGGGGCTCCCACAGTGCAGTGGCGGGGTGAGGGACTCATCAAGCACCACCAGAGTGGACGCTGAGGCCGAGGAGGCGGTGAGAGTGAGGGCTGCTACCACATTGTCACCTCTCAGTGGCACACGCCTGTAATCCCAGCTACTCCAGAGGCTGAGGCAGGAGAATTGCTTGAACCTGGGAGGCAGAGGTTGCAGTGAGCCAACATCGTGCCATTGCACTCCAGCCTGGGCAACAAGAGCAAAACTCTGTCTAAAAAAGAAAAGAAAGAAGACTGGGTGTGGTGGCCTGCAATCTCAGTGCTTTGGGAGACTGAGGTGGGAGGATTGCGTAAGCCCAGAAGTTTGAGGCTGTTGTGAGCCCTGATCATGCCACTGCACTCCAGCCTGGGTAACAGAGTGAGACCCTGATGGAAAAAAAAAAAAAGGAGAGAGAGAGACTAAGAGCATGGGAGGACACAGCCAAGAAGACAGCCGTCTTCAATCCAAACATAGAGGCTTCACCAGGAATCAACCCTGCCAGCCTCATGGTCTTGAATGTCAAGCCTCTAAGAGTCATGAGAAAAAAAAATATCTTACTGGGCATGATGGCTCATGCCTGTAATCCTAGCACTTTGGGAGGCCGAGGCGGGTGGATCACCTGAGGTCAGGAGTTCGAGGCCAGCCTGACCAACATGGTGAAATGCCATCTCTACTAAATATAAATAATTAGCCCGGTGTGGTGGCACATGCCTGTAATACCAGCTACTTAGGAGGCTGAGCAAGGAGAATTGCCTGAACCTGGGAGGCAAAGGTTGCTAAGCCACTCAGTCTGTGATGGCAGTCCTAGCAGGCTACTACAGTACACTGGATAATGGTCATCTTAGCCAAGCATGTCTAAAGTTCCAGCTACTTGGAAGACGACGTGGGAGGATCTCTTAAGCCCAGGAGTTGGAGTCCAGCCCGGGCAACACAGCAAGATCCCATTTCTTAAAAAAAAAAAAAAAAAAAAAGTAGTCTTGTTTCTCATCAAAATGTCTACCTCTCTGAAAGCAGGTGTTTGGGAAACACAGTTTGATCCTTCATTGTTGGTGGACCTCACCTCTTCCTGTGCATACCCAAGCCTTCCTACTCAGGGGCAAGGGGGAAGCCCCCACTTAAAGTTCTTGTCAGTATTTGTCTAGAGAGTAAATATTAATGGCAGATACTCTTTGTCTGTTAAATGTTTTTTCTAAAGTCACATGAATAGTAAATAGGAAGGCCCGATTCAAATCCAAAGATGTTCAAATCTGATAACTATACTTTTTTTTTTGAGATGGAATTTCCCTCTTGTTGCCCAGGCTGGAGTATGATGGTTTGATCTCAGCTCAAAGCAACCTCCGCCTCCTGGGTTCAAGTGACCCTCCTACCTCAGCCTCCTGAGTCGCTGGGATTACAGGGACCTGCCAACACGCCCAGCTAATTTTTTTGTATCTTTAGTAGAGACGGGGTTTCACTGTGTTGGCCAGACTGGTCTCGAACTCCTGACCTCAGGTGATCCACCCAGCTCAGTCTCCCAAAGTTCTGGCATTACAGGTGTGAGCCGCCATACCCGACCCTACACCCTTTCTGTTAAAACACAGCTTCCTCCCACAGTTTCACCAACCTGGCACATGGGAGACAGTCATAAAGCTTGGCTGAATGCATGACTAAAGATTAAACAACACGGCAACTTGTATTATGCATATTAGGTAATTTAAAAATATATACATATATTAGTTTATGGTGCTTTACTTTGGACAGGAGGAAAGATAAAACTAAAAAACTACTAGAGGATAAATTTGCATAAAGTAGCTGAAAAAATTATCAGGAGCCTGCACAGAAGTGTTTAAATTTGCTAATGAATTCTTCAGCATTACCCTTTTAATGCGGGATTTAAATAATTCACAGATGTACTTTTTGTTATCTCTTTTTTAGCAGGATCAGTTTTTACTTTCTTCCTTACCTTTAGAAAAAGCATCTGTTTGGGATTTCTCATGTTCCCAAGGCTATAGCTAGAGCATGGAATTAGCTGATGCATAAAAGGGCTTGCCATGTGCTTGCACCTCCTGCCCCCACCTCCAAGCTATTAGGGCTACTGCTGACTCTGCAGATGGTGCAGCTAGGAAAAGCGACGAGTCTCTGATTTTGCATTACTCAAGGAACGAGAAAAATAAAAAAATAAAAGGAATAGGATCTAGCAAACTTATCTATTTCCTCCTCTTAAATACACAGAAAACTCACTTTTCCCCAAAGCTTTGGGTTTCTAGCAGCCCAGGGGAATGCAGGTCATTAATATTTTCACACTCTTAAAAATACTGTATGTTTCTGGAGATTCACATTGGTTTATTAGTTGCTTTCTTTCTCTGTTTATTTAGTGATTAAATAATAACGTTTCGCTCATTGCTTCATCCTTAATCATGCAGAAATTGAGATGGGCTTTTAAAAATTATCATGGCTGGGCGCGGTGGCTCACGCCTCTAATCCCGCACTTTGGGAGGCCGAGGCGGGCAGATCACTTAAGCTCAGGAGTTCGAGACCAGCTTGGCTAACATGGTGAAACACTGTGTCTACTGAAAGTACAAAAATTAGTGGGGCGTGACGGCGCACGCCTGTAATCCCAGCTACCCAGGACACAGAGGCGGGAGAATCGCTTGAACCCAGTAGGTCGAGGCTGCAGTGAGCTGAAATCATGCCACTGCTTCCAGCCTAGGTGACAGAATGAGTCCCTATCTCAAAAAAATAAAAATTATCATAAATGTTCAACAATAAAGCAAGCAAACAAAAACTAATCTGTGTAGCAGGCATCTACCACTCTCCAGTTTTCATTTCCTGAAATATTTGAGGAGGGAAGGGAGAAGAAATGATGACACCTGATTTACTCCTATAATGGACTTTTTCGCAGGTTAATTTTGTCCATCCATTTTTTTTTCTTTTTTTGCAAAATTTATATTTTGAACATTTGTTTCCTATAGTTGGGATGACTAAGCCCAAACTTAGAACTTCTTCCTTTTTCTACCATCTACCTAAGTATTAAAAAAAAAAAAAAAAAAAAAAGTGAAAACAGGGGTGGTAATGTGGGACACTGAATAGTAACAATTTACTATTTTTTTTTGAGCATATCATCAATTTAGTAAAACTTTTTAGGATCCAGAGAAATATGATCTCTTCACATTCAGGCTTAGCTAACCAGAAAAAAATAACTAAAATGCTGCAAATGAAAAATTTGCAAAATACTGTGAATTCAATCATATTTCTACATATAAATTTGGTGAAGAATTTTTTTAAAGGATTAGAGTTGATTCCTAAGATTTAATTAGGGAGGGGGAAGCACTGAAAAGCACTTTTTCAAATTAATTACAATCAAATACAAAAATGATTGAAGCAAAAAAAGCATTTTTGACAACTAATCATATTGCAATAAGAGAATCGAATGAAAAAGTCAGAATTTGAAACTAAAAATAGATACCTGGAAAAGAGTCACAGTTGCTAATATATCCCACTGGCAGATATTTATACTATGAAGAAGGCTAGGAGAAGAGAAATGATACTGAGACTCTAATCCACAAATGACCTCAGAAATAACTGAGTTTTTTATTCTCAATCTTTTTACTAAGAAATAATGACCAGTTTAATATTATAAAGTGATAATAACTTCATAATATTAAGTTATGTAATTACTTGTAAGTAATTACATAACTTGTAAGTAATGTAAGCTAACTAAATTATCCTGCATTTTTGACAAAAACAAAAACTGACAAGTAGGACCTGAGTAAACTCAAGAGCTTCTGCACAGCCAAATAAGCTATCAATGGAGTAAAAAGACAACCTACAGAATGGTAGAAAATATTTGCAAACTATGCATCTGATAAAGGACTAATATCCAGAATCTATAGGGAGTTTAAATCAGTAAGAAAAAAACAAACAGCCCCATCAAAAGTGGGCAAAACACACGAACAGACACTTCTCAAAAGAAGATATACAAGCAGCCAACACACATATGAAAAAATGTTCCATGTCACTAATCATCAGAGAGATGTAAATGTGAAAACGACAATGAGCTACCTCACACCAGTTAGAATAGCTATTATTAAAAAGTCAAAAATCAACAGGTGCTAGTGAGACTGCAGAGAGGAGGGAATGCTTATACACTGTTGGTGGGAAGGTAAATTAGTTCAGCCACTATGGAAAGCAGTTGGGAGATTTCTCAAAGAACTTGAAACAGAACTACCATTTGAACCAGCAATCCCATTAGTGGGTATATACCCAAAATAAAATAAATCGTTCTACCAAAAAGACACATGTACTCATGTCCACAATACCAAATACATGGAATCAACCTAGATGTCCATCAATGGTGGACTGATAAAGAAAATGTTTACACATACATTATGGAATATTATGCAGCAATAAAAAAGAAAGAAAGTATGTCCTTTGCAGCAACATGGATGCAGCTGGAGGCCATTATTCTAAGTGAAAAAATGCAAAAACAGAAAACCAAGTATCATATGTTTTCACTTACAAGCTGAACCTTAGGTACACATGGACATAAAGATGGAAAAATAGACACTAGGGACTCCAGAAGGATGGAGGGAGCAGGGCAAGGGCTGAAAACCTTCTTAGTGAATATTATGTTCACTATCTGGGTAACAGAATCAGTAAAAGCCCAAACCTCATCATCATGCACTCTGCTCTTGTAACAAAACGGCACGTATATTTCCTGAATCTAAAACTCAAATTCAAATTAAAAAAAAAATAATAATAAATTATCTTGCATTTTTCGTTTCAGAAAGCAAGAATTGCTTTAGTATTTTCTTCATATGAGATAGAGAAGGAAAGGATACATAGATGTTTCAAATGTAGGGTTTATATTCAGAACTTCTTTTTTTCCTCTGTTCTTTGAAATTGTGATTTAGAAATCAAATGTCCTTAATCCAGATGGAGAAGAAAGAGGTAGCTGCTATGAGCTCAGTTAATACGTAAGCATTTGGGTAGGTTGGTTACGTATTGGGGAACTGAGAAATTGGACTCCAGCTCTAGACAGGTAGGAGGAAGACATAAACCAACAGAAGGACAGATTTTTGACATGATTGTGGGAGTTGTGGCCCTCTCCCCTTTCCATGCAAGCTTCTATAAGCTGACAGACATTTCTTTTTATTTTTCTTCTTTTATGGCAAGAGTACACCATAAACTATTAGAAATAACAAATGAGTTCAACAAGATTGCATGGTACATAATCAAAATTTAAAAATCACCAGTGTTACTATACATTTGCAATAAACAATTTTAAAATAAAATTAAGAAAACAATTCCATTTATAATTATATCAAAAAGAATAAAATACTTAGCAATAAATTTAACAAAAAAGTGCCAAGTTTATGCTATACTATGAAAACTCCAAACATTGCTTAAAGAAACTAAAAACATAAATGAATGACAAACATTTCATGTTCATGGGTTGATAAGATGGCCATACTTCCCAAATTGATCTACAGACCCAATGCAGTCTCCATCAGAATCCCAGCTGCCTTCTTTATAAACATTTAAAAATTCATTCTAAAATTCATATGCGGTTGTAAGGGACTTAGAATAGCCAAAGCAATCTCAAAAGGAATGAAAAAAATAGGAAAACTCCCACTTACTAATTTCAAAACTTACTAACAAAGGAATAGTAATCAAGACAGTATGGTATTGGTACAAGTATAGACATATAGACCAAAGTAACAGAATTGAGAGTTCAAAAATGAAATCATGTATTTATGGTCAGTTGATTTCAACAAGGGTGCCCAGACCATTTAAATGAGGAAAGAATAGTCTTTTCAACAAATGATGCTGGGACAAGCAGATAGTCACACAAAAGAATGAAATCGGATCTTTATCTTACATCATCCGTAAAAAAGTAATGCAAAATTGATCAAAGACCCAAATGTAAGTGCTAAATGTATAAAACATTAAGAAGAAAATATAGGAGTAAATCTTTATGATCTCAAATTTGGGAAAAGATTTTTAGATAAGACTCCAAAATAATGAGCAACGAAAGAAAAAAGTAGATAATTTGAACTTTTTCAAAATTGAAAATGTTTGTACTTCAAAGAACACCATCAAGAAAGCAATCTCTTCAACAAAATTTGTATCAAACTACCAATGACATTCATCACAGAAATAGAAAATAAATTATACAATTTAGTATGAATACAAAAGACACTGAATAGCCAAAGCAATCTTGAGCAAAAAGAACAAAGCATAGATGCATCACACTATTTGACTTCAAAATATACAACCAAGTTCTATTAAGTCTCATGGTACTGGCATAAAAAACAGACACCTAGAATAATGGAACAGACTAGAGAACCCATAAATAAACATATGCATTGACAATCAGCCCGTAAGGCCTGGGACTGACATAAAAAGCAGATACATAGAATAATGGAACAGAATAGAAAACACAGAAATAAATATATGCATTGACAAGCAGCCCATTTTCAACAAAGGTGCCAAGAATATACATTGGAAAAAGGACAGTCTTTTCAGTAAATGGTACTGAGAAAACAATAATCATGTACAGAAGAATGAAACTAGACCCCTATCAATCAAATCAAAATGGAGTGAAGACTTCAATGTAAGACTGGAAATTATGAAACTACTAGAAAAATACATTGGGCAAATGCTCCAGGTCATTGATCTGGAACAAAGATTTTTTGAGTAAGATCAAACACAGGGTACAGAAGCAAAAACTGACAAATGAGACTACATCAAGCTAAAAAGCTTCTGCACAGCAAAGAAAACGATTAACAAAGTGAAGAGACAATCTAAAGAGTGGGAGAAAATATTCACAAACTATCCATCTGACAAGGAATTAATAACTAGAATATATAAGAAAGTCAAACAACTCAATAGCAAAAAAAAAAAAATCTGATTATGAAATGGCAAAATATCTGAACAGACATTCCTCAAAAGGAGACATACAAATGACCAACAAGTATAGAAAAAAATGTTCAACATCACTTATCATTAGGAAAATGCAAATCATAACCACAATGAGATATCATGTAGGCATAGGCACGGTGGCTCACGCCTGTAATGCCAGCACTTTGGGAGGCCGAGGCGGGCGGATAACCTGACCAACATGGCAAAGCCCCGCCTCTACAAAAAATACAAAAATTAGCCGGGCGTTGTGGGGCGTGCCTGTTTTCCCAGCCATGGGATGGGGGGATGTTGAGGCAGGAGAATTGTTTGAACTCCTGAGACAGAGGTTGCAGAGAGCTGATACCGGGCCACTGCACTCCAGCCTGAATGACAGCGCAAGATAGAACTGGAGGATATCATGCTATGTGAAACAAGCTCGACACAGAAAGACAGGTATTACATTTTCTCACTAATATGTAGAAGCTAAAAACAATTAATCTCGCCGGGCGCGGTGGCTCATGCCTGTAATCCCAGCACTTTGGGAGGCCGCGGCAGGTAGATCACGTGAGGTCGGGAGTTCAAGACCAGCCTGACCAACATGGAGAAACCCCGTCTCTACTAAAAATACAAAAGAAATTAGCCGGGCGTGGTGCCGGGCGCCTGTGGTCCCAGCGACTCGGGAGACTGAGGCGAGAGAATGGCGTGAACCCGGGAGGCGGAGCTTGCAGTGAGCCGAGATGGTGCCACTGCTCTCCAGCCTGGAGGCAGAGTGAGACTCCGTTTCAAAAAAAAAAAAAAAAAATTAATCTCATGGATGTAGCGAGCAGAGTGTTGGTTACCAGAGGCTGGAAAGAGTGTGGGGGTGGGGATAAAGAGATATTCGTCAGTTGCTACAAACATACAGTTAGAGAGAAGGAGTACGCTCTAATGTTCCATTGCACAGTAGACTGACTACAGCTAAAAAGTAATTTATTATATATTTCAAAATAGCTAGGAGAGAAGATCTGGAATGTTCTCAACACAAAGAAATGATAAACGTTTGAAGTAATGGATATCCCAAATTATTCTGATTTGATCATTACACTGTACGCATTTATCAACATACTACATGTATCCTATATGTACAACTGTAATGTATCAATTTAAGATATTTATTGCAAAAAAGTTATCTCCCACAGAAAGGGAGTAAATATTTGCAAATCATATATCTGATGAGGAATTCATATCCATAATATGTAAAGAACCTACTACTCAATAACAAAAACAAGCCAATTAAAAAATGAGCAATGAAGCTGACTTGACATTTCTCCAAGGAAGATATACAAATGGCCAACAAGCTCACGAAAAGATGCTCAACACTATTAATCATCAGAGAACTGCAAATCGAAACTGCAGTGAGAACCGCTCCACACAAGGATGGCTGAAATCATGAAGGGCAGACAATAATAAGCGTTCCAAAGATGTGGGGAAATCAAAAGCCACATACACTGCTGGTGGAATGTAAAGTCAGGTAGCTGCTTTGGAAAACAGTCTGACAGTTTCTCGAACAATTAAATGCAGAGTAACCATATGACTCAGCATTTCAACTCCTAAATACATAACCAAGAGAAAACATATGTCTATACAAAAACTTGTACATGAATTGTTATAGCAGCATTGTTCATAATATCCAAAAAGTGTGGGAATAACCCAAATGTTCATCAGCTAAGGAATGGATAAGCAAAATGTGGAGTACCATACAATAAAACATTGGTAGTAAAAAGGATAAAATACTGATATATGTTGCAACACTGATGAACCTGGAAAACTTTATACTAAGTGAAATAAACCAGTCACAAAAGTTGACATACTATATGATTCAATTCATATAAAATTCTAGAATAGGGCAGTCTATAGAGACAGAAAGTAGCTCCTCAGGGCTCAGGGACCGCTTGGGATTAGAGGTATGAGAAGAAAGGGAGATGATAGCTAAAGGGTATGAGGGGTTTTTTGACATGATGCAATGTTCTGAAATCGACCTCAGTGATGCTTGCACATATTGTGTACTGTAAATGGGTGAATTACACAGTATGTGAATTAGGTCTCAATAAAGCTATTTAAATTTTTTTAAAGTGTGCCTGTGCCATATCAGTAATCTGAAAAGTAAAGAAAGTTATACTAAAAAAATCTGGTACATCATACATTTTCTTCTAGTCCTTCATTGCTCTAGTATTTCCAGAACTGCTGCAGGATAATTTTCTTTTCTTTTCTTTTTTCTTTTGAGATAGAGTCTTGCTCTGTCACCCAGACTAGAGTGCAGTGGCGCTATTTTGGCTCACTGCAACCTCTGCCTCCCAAGTTCAAACAATTCTCCTGCCTCAGCCTCCCGAGTAGCTGGGATTACAGCCGCCCCGCCACCACGCCTGGCTAATTTTTGTATTTTTAGTAGAGACGGGGTTTCACCATCTTGGCCAGGCTGGTCTCAAACTTCTGACCTGGTGATCCACCCACCTCAGCCTCCCAAAGTGCTGGGATTATAGGCATGAGCCACCACGTCTGGCCAATAATTTTCTATAACACAAAATACATCAAAAACCAACTTTGTAGTTTGTGGAGAAAAACTATAAATAAGTCTAAACCTTAGTTTTACACTGCCTTAAGAAAACATCTTTAATTAAAAAATTATGAGAGCATAAGTAAAAAAACCATACAAAAGTGTATACAGTAAAAAGCATATGTCTCTTCTACTTGAAATTTCTAGTTTCCTTCCCTAGACACAAGCAGTTGTCATTTCTTGTGTCTTCCCAGAGATGCCTACTATGACATTGTTCTATATCCCAACCTGTCATGATCTCTCCGTACATATCAACTTTTTCAGCACCTAAAATCGACTGCCTTTATTCTTAATTATCTTTTACGTGCATAAAAGCTATGTTTCCCACAAAAAGTACAGCTGTGTGCTATACTTTCAAAAATTCAGCCGTAGCACCAAAACCCTAGGTCCTTCCACATTGTAGATATCCCAGTAAATATTTGTTGATTGGCAAGATTAGAGAAAACTGTTCAGAAAAATTCTCAGCTCTCTGCTGACAGTAAGGACTAATAGCTTAAGAGAAAAGGAGGTGAGCAGGGGTAGAAGCATATGGAGAAAATGTTTTCTTGAATGTTTTCACGCATGATTAGGGGTAAAAACAGTATATTAACTTTCACTGAGAATAACAAATTTGGTATCACTCTTCAGATAATTTTACATATTGGCTGAGGGTACGCCATACTCCCCATGTGGATTCATGGCCAAATAATTGAGTTCATGAAGTGTTACAATTTTACACCCTCTAAAGCAATTATTTATTTTTCCGGCTTGAAGTCAAAGGCATATTCTACTAGATTACAAATTCATTTCCAGTAACATAAAAGATTTCCTTTTCTCAGCTCAAAACCTAACAATGAAGATAACAATGAAACAATTGCTCTATTGCTATCTCTATAAATATTTGATACTTGGTATTAAGAATAATAATGTTGCTCTTCAATTAACTTTTGTAACATTATTTTCTCTTCCCAATTTTTCCTGGATATGTTTTTTGACCTTTCTTAGTCAATCACCATTAGATTTACTTCCTTTCTTCCCTACTCACTTCGTAACATTTAATGACAATCTTAGTTTTTGCACTCTATTTTCACTTTGCTTCACTAATTAGGAACTAAACAAATGAAAAACACAAGCACACAAGTGTGATGAATTCATCTTGCATTATTAAGTGATAATAATGTTTTGAAACTGAACCTGATTTTCCAATATCTATCAATCTTCATCTTTGCAGGGTATTGTTAATGATACCAGAGTAGTAACTTTCCTGGACAAAATGCTTGCAGGAAATGAATAAAACACTAATTAGTGAGTTGCATAGTCAGAATATATTAATGTTTGAATTGTAAAATGTTAAAAACGAACAACTGGCCACTGTAAAATACAGGGAATAACAATTGAGATACTAAGTGATTTATTTAAATTTTTCCAATTGTAGAAACTTTGTCCTGGATATATTTTTTTAATTTGTCTTAACTGTTGTTAAAATAGTAATATGATTAAGTATTCCATTTCTTCCATCTAGAGGGTAGTGATTAATTTTACATTTCAAGATTTCTTTTTTCAGCCATGTGCCTTAACTTGACTCAAGTTCATGATAGCATGAATACCCCCAATTCATGATAGCATGAATACCCCCAATTAAACAAATGCAAACCTGTTTGTATTTGAAAAGAAAAGAAATACCCCCACACTTTTAGTTACATTAAATTAATTCAAAAATTTTATACACTTTTAAGATAAGTTTGGTTATTCACATTTAGCTTAAACATATCTAACATAACTTCCTCTACCTACGTAATATGTTTAATAAAACATATTTTATATGTTAAAAGACCTTTAAAATGTTGCTTAACAAATGACAATGATGTCTTATATTTGTATCTGTACTCATTACAAACAATAGAATAATCCGTTGGTGGGCTTTCATTGTACACCCAGAGATGACAAGACATTTTGTGAGCAATTTACTGGGTATCTTATTACCTCTCTTCATCAACTAGGGACACGTAAGTTCATTCCATTACCCTTAATAAGCTTGCTTTTGAAGCTCTTTGTTTCTAAGATTTAAACGGGAACTCTGTCATCTGTCAGCCTACTACTGAACTTAAATAATCAGACCAATAAAGTAGACGCAATGTGCTGCTAAACATTTCATCTGCTACAAATGAGTTAGGAGGTTCCCTTTCACACAAGGTCTGCTCTTTATAGCCTGTGGGAGAATGACAACTTAAGCAGGAAAGTTTGTATCGCTTCTAAGCATGAACGTTCCTTCTTCCCTTTAGGTGGATGATGCACATCTTCTCTCTCTAGGGTTGACCTCTATAATCCTCAGCCCAGAAACTTGATGTAAACAGAATAATTTTAAAATCCAGGAAGTATATATATATAAAAATTTAAAGCCAGGCGCGATGGCTCACCCCTACAATCCCAGCACTTTGGGAGGCTGAGATAGGTGGATCACTTGAGGGCAGGAGTTAGAGACCAGCCTGGCCAACATGGTGAAACCCTGTCTCTACTAAAAATATGAAAATTAGTTTGGTGTTGTGGCGCACACCTGTAATCCCAGCTACTCTGGAGGCTAAGGCAGAAGAATCGTTTGAACCTGGGAGGTGGAAGTTTCAGTGAGTTGAGATCTCCCCCTGCACTCCAGCCTGGGCAACAGAGCAATACTCTGACTCAAAATAAGTAAATAAATACATAAAAATAAATAAATAAAATCTAAGTTTCAAAGAACTCTTTTTTTTTTTTTTTTTTTTTTTTTTTGAGACGGCGTCTGGCTCTGTCACCAGGCTGGAGTACAGTGGTGCGATTTGAGCCCACTGCAACCTCCACCTCTCAAGTTCAAGTGATTCTCAAAGAACTCATGTTTTCAACTGAGCCAAGAAAATATGAGACAAGTGAATGCTATTCAAAGTTTTGGTCCTCTATAAAGATGGATTAATGATGTTTCAAATGCATTTTACTACTGAATGACATGAAATGATGTTCATAAAATTCATCAATTTTTGTTTTATAAAGTAATGGGAAAATATCAGAGTTTTAATGATTAAACCATTTTAATATCTAACTCTTCTACCCAATCTTTAACAAGTAGCTGCTCAGCCATTGCTGGAAAATATTGAGTTACATAGAACTGAATACTTCATTAATGGAGAATCCCAGATTTTAAAAAGTCTTCCTTATTCATTTTCTCTTTTTTTCTCTTTTTTTTTTCTTTCTTTTTTTTTTTTTTTTTTTTTTTTTTTTGATAAGGGGTTTCGCTCTTGTTGCCAAGGCTGGAGCGCAATGGTGCGATCTCGGCTCACCTCAACCTCCGCCTCCCAGGTTCAAGCAATTCTCCTGCCTTAGCTTCCCTAGTAGTTGGGATTACAGGCGTGTGCCACCACGTCCATATAATTTTCTATTTTTAGTAGAGACGGGGGTTTCTCCATGTTGGTCAGGCTGGTCTCGAACTCCCGACCTCAGGTAATCCGCCTGCCTTGGCCTCCCAAAGTGCTGGGATCACAGGCAAGAGCCACTGCACCTGGCCAAAATTCTTCCTTATCCTTAATCAAAAGATAACTTCTACTCATTTTACCATTTGTAGACATGTAAATCAGTTTAAATTCAAGGCGTAAATACAATTATCATTGACCAAAAAACAAATGCATTTCAAACTTTGTTTTCTTGAGTTGTTAAATGGCCCAGTTTATGTATAGAAACTTTCCCAACTCTGTTTACTAGAAATTTCAGTGAGTAAGATAAACCCTAATGTGGAGAGATAGATATTGTTGACATCAGAGAGATGAAGAATATATTTGTGAATATTTGTCCACCTATCTCTGAGGACTTTCCTCTATTTTAATTATTCTTCCCTTTAAATTAAAACTCCTTTTACCTGGGAATGATTTCAGCTAGATTCCTCTCTGATTAAAGCAAATGGTATTGTTAGTCCAAAGAGAACTGTGTTAGAACAAGTGAATATCTAATTTGTGAAATGTAAAGAGTAGACTATTTTGGTGCTTCTTACCTCCGAGAAATCCTTTCTATTTATCCCAAGTAAATCACCAGGGAGTGAAATACACAGAGCCATCTGCATTGCTTAGTAATGCACAGCACACGATATTTGCAAATAGCTCTGCACTTTGTAGGAAATAATGCCTTCAACACCAGAACCTAGCATAAGATAGCCTTCACCTCTCTGGTAGAAAGTTATCCTCAAGGTCACTAGCAAAATGCCTTTCTCTTTCAAATGCCAGCATTCAAATTGAATTCCATCTCTGCACTCTGCAGAATCAAACAAAATCTCAGCTTACATAATGATGCAGGCCCACAGCACCTGAAAGCGCCTTCTTTGTGGGGACGCGATAAATGAGGACTGCAGCTAGAACTTTCTTGCCAGAGGTAAAGGCTTAGTGTGAATTTTAACTGGGTCCAAAGCCTGATGCTTATTTGGACATTAAAACTATCAGGTGATCCTACAAAATATGTCCAGTGATTGTTTACTGGGCCAGTTGGCTTTCTAAGTGTATTGACTTCCAAGTTCTGTCTCATACTCTCACTCGACTTGAAGAGCAAAGAGACGTGAAATTGGTGATGACAAGAGGATATAAAGTTTGTAATAAGATATTCTATTTTTTATATCAGTGCATTAAAAAAATATATAGGGCACTTAAGGATGTTCAGACAATCGAGTTTTGGATAGGGTTAACCCTTAAACTTTGTTATGGATTTTAAGCAGCTTCGTGATATAAACTTCCCATAACATACAGTTTATTTTACTTATGTGTGAATGTAATGATTAATCAAATAAACCTTTTTAATTGTTAGTGTTTTAAGAGTTCATTTTTTGTGACAACACAGAACATCATAGCCCGGATTGCTTTTTTTTTTTTGTTCTCAATAGGCATTCTGGGTGTGTTTTTAAAAATGCATTTATGAAGGTGTAACTTTCTTTTTATATTAATAGGTATAAGTATGTGAACAGTTGTAAACAAAAACTCGATTGGGAAAGAAGGTAAGAATGAAGGTGTGAAATAGTCACTTTTAACCTTTCTATTTAGACTATGTGGCAACTCATTATACATGGAACTATATTGCATTGTGCTTCTTTTAAAACTTTCTTAGGCTTTCTGAACATCAGATTCCTTACTAATTAAATGGGTATAAAAATATCATATTTTATCAAATCTGAGACACCAGTGGTGGTAACACACACCATTACTTTATGTATCAATAGGGAAAACAAAATACTGCCTAAATTATAGCAATGCTTTCTTATCCCTTAGAATTGTTATTTTATACTTACTGAAAGATCCTTTTTTTAACCTTACTTAGACATACTTAATTGTATGTCACACATTTGTTTCTATGGTTTTCTGTGGGCATAGTATCTTTTAATATGGTATAAACAGCTATGAATGACCCATGCATTCACAGGCAATAGAAACTAAGTCCCTTATGACTGACAATGACTATAGCCCACCATCAATTATAGGTGATCCCAAGGTCAAAAGTGTCATGACAATATCTGAAGATGAAAAAAAAAATGTATCTTGGACTTTGTCAAGCGTGGAGTTATGTTATTATCAATATAAATAACTATTATTATTATTATAATTATGTCTATTATTATCAAAATCATTTGTATGCCACAGATGAATATATTTCTAACTGAACAAAAATGAACATCCTGAAGATAATCTGCTTCCACACTATAGAAACTATTGTATTACAGTAATTTTTTAGTGTAGTAGAGAAAATAATATCTCCTTTTTGCAGCATAAATTTTTGTGGGGGCTTTCTCTGGCCAACTGTCATCAATAATTTGATATCCAGTTATTGCATATCCAGAACTACCAAATTCTTCCAGGTACTAGGGATGGCAGCACTCTTGAATAGATTTTCCCGTAAACAAGGGAGCATATTTCCCTTTTAACAGTGACTCTCGGCCAGGTGCAGTGGCTCACGCCTGTAATCCCAGCACTTTGGGAAGTAGAAGTGGGCAGATCATGAGGTCAGGAGTTTGAGACCACTCTGGTCAACATGGTGAAACCCCACCTCTACTAAAAATACAAAAATCATCCGGGTTTGGTGGTGGGTGCCTATAATCCCAGCTACTTGGGAGGCTGAGGCAGGAGGGCAGGAGAATTGCTTGAATCCGGGAGGCAGAGGTTGCAGGGAGCTGAGATCGTGCCACTGAACTCTAGCCTGGGTGACAGAGCCAGAGTCTGTCTCAAAAAAAAAAGAAAGAAAAAAGTGACTCTGTATGATTGGCCCAAAAGTACCACCAAGTATATAAACCAGACCATCGCACTTGCTTTCCTTTCAACTTCTACTTCCTCCTGTGACAGGGAAACTAAAAAATAAATGATAGCTCCATCTGTCAAGCTTTACCGACTTTAGGGCTTTATATAAATTCCATGAAACCTACATATTCTCATTTGATAGCCTCGTCATAGCTGAACACTGCATTGTACTGCTTCTCAGTCAACAGAAGTATCTTTGGAGTCATTTGACATGTGCTTTGCCTCTGTGATTCTCTGTGTCTCATAGTGCAAGGTATATAATGCCGCAGAATATATTTCTCTAAGTTCAGTAACCTTCCTAGTTCACTCAGGCAAACAAGAAAAATATTAGATGACAAAACATAGACATTAATTCCTAAGTATGATCTTTAGAAGGATCAAAAATGTTTACAGCTTTTACTTAAACTCCCTTCATCTGCGTAATAAACACAGACCCATTTAAAACTTGTAACTTTTGTGTTTTCAATAAAAGCAAGGGTGAATCATTAAAGACAGAAAGTAAGAAAAGCCAGGGTCTGCTACTGTTAATAATATTATGCACATCATGTATATTTCTGTCCAGGAAAATAAGATATAAAATATATATATTCAAAAATCAAGATGTATGAAATTCTTTGAGTTTTCCAAATTTTGAGATATTTAGCCACCTCATAGTCACTATAGCTTCTCAACTTCTAACTTCTCAAATTGCTTGTCTTCCTCTTCATGACCTAGCCACACATCATTCCAAGGGGAGCCCTAACAAGGGGACTTGGTATGTGTCCCAGGATTTTTGTCTTGAGATGTGCTCCTCTGCTGCCCTCTACTGTAAGGATCAATAATTTTTTACAAGGAGCCTGAATATATACAATGTTTTTATTAATTGAAAAGCAGAATGCTAATTAAAAACTCTACTTTGGGGGAAAAAAGGCACAATGGCAAACTAAAAATGAGAGGTTATAATTATTTCTTTTCTCTTATAAAAGTTAGACCTATATAATTCTTTATTATTATAAACTACCCCCAAAAGTTGCTACTTTAAGTCACCATTATTAAAACAATGTTCCAAAAACATATTAAGTCATGCTAAGCAGAATTGGCTGTACTGGTAGTGGCAGGAAGAAATTGTCTCAGGATCTCAAGTTGCAACGTTAAAATTCATTCCATGATAAGTAAATTAGTGAAAATAAGAAGGTAGTAAAATGCTTATCCTTTGACTTCTATTCCTAAAGTCCTCTTTCTAAATTTATTATTTCTTTACTAAGGAGAGAAAACAAGTTCATTTATTTTCCTTTCTTATCAAAACTAGAATGAAATGGATTGTCAATTATTTCCCTTAGTTTATAGTTGGATCAATTTCACTTTAACAAAAACTAATTCAAATTAAATCTCTCGCTATTTCATGTCCTTCTTTCCAACCTTCCTTCTTTAAACAAATATTTATTGAGTATATTTTGTGTCCCAAGTACCTTCTTAAGAACTGGAACAAGACTGGTTCCTGCCTTCCTGGAACTTATAGTCTATGGAGACATTTAATTAAAATATTATAGGAATAAGAATTCAATTGTAATTTTCTTTTTTTTCTTTTCTTTTCCTTTTTTTTTTTTTTTTTTTTTAATTTTAGTTTTTTTTTATTTTGAGATGGAGTCTCGCTCTGTCGCCCAGGCTGGAGTGCAGTGGCCAGATCTTGGCTCACTGCAACTTTCGCCTCCCGGATTCAAGCGATTCTCCTGCCTCAGCCTCCCGAGTAGCTGGGATTACAGGCATGTGCCACCACACCCGGCTAATTTTTTTTTTTTTTTTTTGTATTTTTAATAGAGATGGGGGTTTCACCATATTGGCCAGGCTGGTCTCGAACTCCTGACCTTGTGATCCACCCGCCTCAGCCTCCCAAAGTGCTGGGATTACAGGCATGAGGCACCGGGCCCGGCCTATTTAATTGTAATTTTCTGAAATATTATAAGCAGAGTGAGTAGTGTATGGAAGGGAACTTGGTGCACTTAAGGAACTGAAAGGTTAGTGTACTGAAGAAATGTACGTGAGGCCATAGAATGAGGCAAGAACAGAACATGCTGGTCTTTGGGACGTGTTACGGATTTTCGCCTTTATCCAAAGAGTAGTTGGAAACTATTCAATCATTTTAGGCAAGAAATGACATGATCAGACTTGTGTTTAAGAGAGATCCCGGCCGGGCGCGGTGGCTCAGGCCTGTAATCCCAGCACTTTGGGAGGCCGAGATGGGCGGATCATGAGGTCAGGAGATAGAGACCATCCTGGCTAACACGGTGAAACCCCGTCTCTACTAAAAAATACAAAAAAATTAGCCAGGCGTGGTGGTGGCGCCTGTAGTCCCAGCTACTCGGGAGGCTGAGGCAGGAGAATGGCGTGAACCCGGGAGGCGGAGCTTGCAGTGAGCCGAGGTTGCGCCACTGCACTGCAGCCTGGGCGACAGGGCGAGACTCTGTCTCAAAAAAAAAAAAAAAAAAAAAAAAAAAAAATAGAGATCCCTATGCTGTCCACATAGGACGAGTGGGAACATGACAGAAGGTAGGGATTTTTGTTTTGTTTTTAGGAAATATTGCCTAAATCCACTGAAATATAATAAAGGTCTGAAATAAGGAGAAGGTAGTGTACAACTTGGAGAAATTTTTAGGTGGTACATTTAAAATAACTCAGTGTGTGGTTGGATAGATGTATACAAGGAAGAGGTAATAAAGTTTCACAAGGGAAGAGTAGTTCTGGTGCAGAGAAGGAATGTGAATTCACTAATGAGTGTACTAAACTTTCTCTGTAATTTAAAACAAAACTGTTCTTTCTTTACTCCTCTCCCTTGCTTACACACAAGCATACCCAAATACACATAATCATCCCAAGATTTCGAAGGAATTCCAGGCATGTTTCAGCCATATTTCAGACTAAACTGATATGGAAGATGCATCTATAAATAAATTGAAATGCTGATTAAATTTAAATATATAAGTGTATAAATATATATTCATAGATGTATGAATATGTTTTAGGTCTGTATATATATGCATGTAGATATAGGTGTGTGTGTGTATATATGTATATATATGCATATACATATGTATATGAAATCCAAAGCCTGCAGTCATAAGCAAATAAAAAACTGCTACTTACACAAAATCACAAATTGTAAAGCATATAAGGAAACAAAAAACAATATTTGTTATTTGTAATACAACCAACAGGAGTATTAAGACCTGAAAACTACAGAAAATATAACAATCTGAAAAGGACTACAAAATAAACTTAAAGTGATTAAAGAAGTAAAAGAAAGATAGGCACCATAATAACATAAAACAGTATGAATGAACGATCATGCAGATTTTAAATTAAAACTAATTCTGAAAATACCAAAAGTAAGAGAAAAATGTCTTCAGACTACTACTAAACAATGGAAAAAAAGAGAGAATTGCTGGACCACCCTAATGGAAAAATCAAAGGTTTATCTTCTGAAGACACTTAACCAAAAAAGACCTGAACTCAAGAACAGCTGAGTTTCAAAATAAGATGCCCAGTAAAAAGGTTCTACAGAGAATGACTTTTATTGGGAAGGGTAATGAAATCAATTACCCATTCTGTCGTGTATCCAACAGTCAGAAACTCCTGACCATGCATGCGGAGTTTCTAATGAACTTTTCAGAAATTAAGTTTTAATCTTAAACTTACTGGAAATAAGTTCTACTTCCTCCATGTAAAAGTATGTGGTGGCCAGGCGCAGTGGCTCATGCCTATAATCCCAGCACTTTGGGAGGCCAAGGTGGGCAGATCATGAGGTCAGGAGTTCGAGGCCATCCTGGCTAACATGGTGAAACCCCGTCTCTACTAAAAATACAAAAATTAACTGGGTTTGGAAGCGAGTGCCTGTAATTCCAGCTACTCGGGAGCCTGAGGTAGAAGAATCACTTGAACCCGGGAGACAGAGGTTGCAGTGAGCCGAGATCACGCCATTGCACTCCAGCCTGGCGACAGAGCAAGACTGTGTCTCAAAAAAAAAAAAAAAAAAAAGTATATAGTACAGGACCTGCCTTCCTGCATACACAGCTAGAAAACCAGGCAAAATATATGAAACAACACACGGAGCAGAACTGTGATCCTTGAGGGGTAGGGGGAAAAAAACCCTAAAACCAAAATAGCCCTATGATCATATCAGCTTCCCATCTGGAGCTAATTTTCAGACTACAGCATAGGGAGGGAAAAGTAAAGCCAACGCCTTCACTGAGATGAAAAGAGACAAGAATTTTAGGAATTCAAAGTGGCAGGTATTTTAAGGGCAGAGTACCAGGGAACCATGCAGAAAAAGACTCCAGGCTGGACGTGGTGGCTCATGCCTCTAATCCGAGGTGGGAGGATCACCTGAGGTCAGGAGTTCAAGACCAGCCTGGCCAACATGGTGAAACCCCGTGTCTACTAAAAATACAAAAATTAGCCAGGTGTGGTGGTGCATGCCTGTAATCCCAGCTACTCTGGAGGCTGAGGCAGGAGAATCGCTTGAACCTGGGAGGCAGAGGTTGCAGTGAGCCGAGATCATGCCACTGTACTCCAGCCTGGGTGACAGCTCGAGACTCCATCTCAAAACAAACAAACAAAAAGGCTGCAGAATGCTGCAGAAAGATCCATTCTAATATTTTTAAATTTTAGACATGTGTTAAGTAAAACTCAATAAAACCAGGCAAAGTATAGTACCCAGAAAACTATAAGCTGAACAATTTCCAGATTTCATACAAAGTTTGGAAATACTGGAGTTCCTACCACCCAAAAAGGAAAGATGCTAACTTCACAGGACATTCAATAGAGATCTCAGAAGAGGCATGCCTTAGTAGTAGCACTAAATACTCCTAAAGCAAAGGGTAGCATAGACCCATACTAACAAAGCCTGAAAACAAACCTCCAAAGAGTAGAGCTGATCCCCATTTAACTGAACTGTTTGCCAAAACAAACTTTAAGATCATTAAAGGGAGAAAACAAGATTCAGACACTCAATCACATAAAAAGTATAATGTCCATCATCTAAACAAAAATTGCTAGATATTCAAAGAAGAAGAAATACTTGATCTATACCAGGAAGAAAAGCAAAAGTGCAATAAAGAGATCCTGAAATGGCAGGGGCAATGGAATTAGCAGATAGAGACTTCACAACAGTTATTATAATTATGCTCGAGGATTTAAAGAAAAATGGAGGGCTGGGCACGGTGGCCCACGCCTGTAATCCCAGCACTTTGGGAGGCTGAGGCGGGTGGATCATGAGGTCAAGAGATCAAGACCATCCTGGCCAAATGGTAAAACCCCCTCTCTACTAAAAATACAAAAATTAGCTTGGCATGGTGGCATACGCCTGTAGTCCCAGCTACTCGGGAGGCTGAGGCAGGAGAATCACTTGAACCCAGGAGGTGGAGGTTGCAGTGAGCCGAGATCATGCCACTGCACTCCAGCCTGGCAACAGCGTGAGACTCCATCTCAAAAAAAAAAAAGGAAAATGGAAGATATTTTTACAATAAATGGAACTTCTTGCATTGAAAATACAGTAACTGAAATAAAAAATTCAAAGGAATTATGTATCCAAAGATGAGAAATTGCAAGAGAAAAATTCATTGAACTTCAACATACAGCAATAGAAACTGTCCAAACTGAAGCACAAAGAGAAAAAAGACTGGCAGGAAATGAATGGGCTTTTATGAATTTTGAGACAATATCAGACAGTATAACATACATGTACTTGCAGTGGCAGAAAGAGGTGACAGAGATAGAAAAAACTATTTAAGAAATAATGGTTAGAAATATTCTTAACTTGATTAAAACTCTGAACCCACAGATTTGAGAAACTCAATAAAGTACAAGTAGGCTACAAACAAATAAACTATCATAATCAAATTGCTGAAAACTAGAGATAAAAAGCATTTTTAAAAAATAAACAACACACACACACATATACACGTATTATATATAGAAGTATATACATTGAGCCGGGCGCGGTGGCTCAAGCCTGTAATCCCAGCACTTTGGGAGGCCGAGACAGGTGGATCACGAGGTCAGGAGATCGAGACCATCCTGGCTAACACGGTGAAACCCCGTCTCTACTAAAAATACAAAAACTAGCCGGGTGAGGTGGCGGGCGCCTGTAGTCCCAGCTACTCGGGAGGCTGAAGCAGGAGAATGGCGTAAACCCGGGAGGCGGAGCTTGCAGTGAGCCGAGATCCGGCCACTGCACTCCAGTCCGGGCGACAGAGCCAGACTCCGCCTCAAAAAAAAAAAAAAAAAAAAAAAAAAAGTATATACATTGAAAACCCTAAAGACTATCAAAAAGCTCCTGAAGCTGATAAACAACTTCAGTAAAGTTTCAGGATACACAATCAATATCCAAAAGTCAGTAGCATTTCTATACATCAGTAGTGTTCAAACTCAGAGGTGAGGGTGATCTGGTTGCAACATCTGTCACCCCATTGATCACCAGGGTTGATTCAGCTTATCTTGCTGGCTAGGCAGGTGTCCCCTTTCTCCCTCACAGGTCCATGTGTGTTCCTCCCAAAGCTGTGCACTTGGTCAAAGAGGACAACCACCCCTGCTAGAGAAGGAGCTGTCTTCACTCAAGGGTATACGAATGGCTGCACTCCCTGCTAGAACCTCCAAACAAGCTCTCAAAATCCATTTGTAGAAGAACATAGGGTAGTAAAGCTTCCAAGACTCCAGACACATCTGAATGAGGCACTGCATGTGGCAGTTGGCCTTTCTCTTTTAAAAATAATCATAATGGCTGGGTGCAGTGACTCGCGCCTATAATTCCAGCACTTTGGGAGGCCGAGGTGGGTGGATCACCTGAGGTCCGGAGTTTGAGACCAGTCTGAACAATATGGAGAAACCTCATCTCTATTAAAAACACAAAATAAGCCAGGCGTGGTGGTGCATGCCTGTAATCCCAGCTACTTGGAAGGCTGAGGGAGGAGAATCACTTAAACCTGGGAGGTGAAGGTTGCGGTGAGCCGAGATCGTGCCATTACACTCCAGCCTGGGCAACAAGAGCAAAACTCTGTCTCAATAATAATAATAATAATAATAATAATAATAATAATAATAATAATGATGATGATGTTCAAATTGAGAGCCAAGTCAAGAATGCAATCCCATTAACAATAGCAACAAAAAATAATAATAAAATACCTAGAAATCCATCTAACCTAGGAGGTGAAAGATCTTTACAAGGGGAAGTATAAAACATTGCTTAAAGAAATCATAGATGACACAAACAAGGATTATGAATTGAACTAATCAATATGATTACAATGATCATTAAAACGGCCATACTGTCCAAAGCAATCTACAGATTTAATGCTATTCCTATCAAACTACCAACGTCCTTTCTCACAGAACTAGGAAAAACTCTTTTTTTTTTTTTTTTTTTCTTTTTGAGAGGGAGTCTTGCTCTGTCGCCCGGGCTGGAGTGCAGTGGCCGGATCTCAGCTCACTGCAAGCTCCGCCTCCCGGGTTTACGCCATTCTCCTGCCTCAGCCTCCGGAGTAGCTGGGACTACAGACGCCCGCCACCTCCCCGGCTAGTTTTTTGCATTTTTAGTAGAGATGGGGTTTCACCGTGTTAGCCAGGATGGTCTCGATCTCCTGACCTCGTGATCCGCCTGTCTCGGCCTCCCAAAGTGCTGGGATTACAGGCTTGAGCCACCGCGCCCGGCCGGAAAAACTCTTTTAAAATTCATATGGAACCAAAAAAGGAGCCCGAATGGCCAAAGCAACCCTAAGCAAAAAGAACAAAGCCAGAGACATCACATTACCTAACTTCAAACTATACAATAAGGCTACAATAACCAAAACAGCAGGGTACTGGTACAAAAGCAGACACGTGGACAAATGGAACAGAATAGAGAACCCAGAAATAAAGCCAATAGCAGTAATCTGATCTTCAACAAAGTTGACAAAAATAAGCAATGGGGAAAGTACTCACTATTCAATACATGATGCTGGGATAGCTGGCTAGCCATCTGCAGAAGAATGAAACTAGACACCCACCTCTCACCGTTTACAAAATTTAACTCAAGAGGATTAAATATTTAAGTGGAAGACCTTGAACTACAGGAATCCAAAAGAAAACCTAGGAAACACCATTCTGGACATTGGCCTTGGGAATTACTTTATGACTAAGTCCTCAAAAGCAATTGCAACAAAAACAAAAATAGACAAATGGGACCTAATTAAACTAAAGAGCTTCTGCACAGCAAAAGAAACTTTTAGCAGAGTAACCAGACAACCTACACAATGGGAGAAGATATTCACAAAATATGCATCTGGCAAAGGTCTAATATCCAGAATCCATAAGGAACTTATACAATTGAAGAAGCAAAAAGCAAACTCACTGAAAAATGGGCAAAAGATAAGAACACACACTTCTCAAAAGAAGACATATAAGCAGTCAACAAACATATGAAAACATGCTTCACATCACTAATCATCAGAGAAGTGCATATCAATCCATAATGGGATGCTATCTCATATTAGGCAGAATGGCTATTATTAAACAGTCAAGAAACAACAGATGCTGGTGAGGCTGTGGAGAAAAGAGAACACTTATATACTGTTGGTAGAAATGCAAATTTCTTTAGCCACTGTGAAAGCAATTTGGAGATTTCGCAAAGAGCTTAAAACAGGACAACAATTTGACACAGCAATTCCATTACCGGGTGCATATCTAAAAGAAAACAAATTGTTCCACCAAAAAAATTCATGCACTTGCATGTTCCTTGCAATACAGTACACAATAGCAAAGACATGGAATCAACCTAGGTGCCCATCAACGGTGGGCTGGATAAAGAAAACATGTACGTATACACCATGGAATATGACACAGCTGTAAAAAAGAATGAAATCATGCTCTTCGCAGCAACATGGATACAGCTGGAGCCCATTATCCTAAGCAGGATATTGGAATTAACATAGGGACAGAAAACTAAATTCTGCACATTCTCACTTATAATTGGGAACTGAACATTGGGTACTCACGGACATAAAGATGGTGAAAATAGACACTTGAGACTACTAAAAGGGGAATAAGGGAAGTGGGGCAAGGGTTGAAAAACTAACTATTGGATACTACGCTCAGTACCTGGGGGATGGGATCCATTGTACCCCAAACCTCAGCATCATGTGATATACCCAGGTAACAAACCTGTACATGTACCCCCTTGAATCTAAAATGAAAGCTGAAATTAAAAAATAACACAAAGGCAAAAATACGTTAAGAGTAAATGGATAGAAAGTTATATTTCATGGAAATGCAATATAATCATAAGAAAGCTAGAGTGCTTATATTAGTATTTGACAAAGTAGACTTCTGGAAAAGGAATATTAACAGAGACTTTAAAAAGACATTTTATAATGAAAAAATGGTCAATACATCAGCAAGATTTAACCATCATAAGTGTGACTATACCTAATCATTATGTGTTGCTTAATGATGGAGGTAAGTTCTCAGAAATGCATCATTTGGCAATTTTGTAGCGGTACAAACATCATAGAATGTGCTTACACAACCATAGATGATACAGCCTACTGCACATCTAGGTTATATGGTATAGCCTATCGCTCCTAGGCTGCAAAACGTACAGCATGTTACTGTCCTGAATACGCAGGCAATTGTAACACAATGGCAAGTATTTGTGTACCTAAACATATGCAAACATATAAAAGGTACAGTAAAAACAAGGTATTATAAACTTATGGGACCACCATCATATATGCTGTCTGTTGTTAACCAAAACATTGTTATGCTGGGCTTGACTGTAGTTTCAAAATAAATGAAGTAACAGCCGATAAAACTAAAAGGAGAAATAGACAAATACACAAGTTTAATTGGAAAGTTAAACACTACTTTCTTAGTAATTGATATAACAATTAGAGAGAAATTCAGTAGCAATATACGTGACATGAACAATCCTATCATTTAACTTGATATAATAAACATGTACAGAACACTACAGAAAACAACTACACAATACGATTTTTTCTGCAAGTGGAAAATTCCCTAAGATAGATTATATACCAGGACATAAAACCATAAAACAAGTCTGTGGAAATATGCAGTGTATGTTCTCAGACAACAGTAGAATAAAACCGAAACTCAACAACCAAAAGATAGCTAGAAAATTCAAAATTATTTGGACATTAAGTATCATACTTCTAAATTGTGCATAAACCAAAGAAGACAAATCATAAACAAAATTAGAAAATATTTTGAACTGGAATGATAATGCACAACACATTAAACTTTTGAAATGCTTTAAAATTTCTAGACTTAAATGCTTATATTTGGTGAGAAGAATCTAAAACCAAAAACCTAACCTTTCAACTTAAAAAGCTAAAAAGGAAGAGCAAATCAAATCCAAAATAAGTAGAAGGAAAATATTCAAATTTATAAAGTAGAAAAAAAATTGAGAAGATTAATGAAATTTAAAAAGCATATTTTCAGAAGATTAATGAAATTTATAAAATTCCAGCTGAATAATGATGGAGTCTGACAAATGGAATGACTGTATCAGGGATGCACATTTAAATTAATGAGAGATATTATCACTAACCTGAAAAGGATTTACCCATTTATAATACACCGAGGTTTATGAAAACACCATTTTTGCAAGTCCTCTTTGACGTTAGATATTAATCTTTTTTATTCTTTAATTAAAATTTTTTATTGTTTTAGTTTTTATTTCCAATGATGATTAGAGAGTTGAGAATCTTTGATGTATTTATTGGCATTTTGTATTTTTTTCTTCCATGATCTGATCTTTGTTTTTTTCTTATTGCTTTGCAGAAGCTCTTTTGATGTTCTGGACAGTAGGAGTTTGCGTGTTACATATTTATGTGGCATGTATTTCTTTCTTGTGTGTTGCATCTCTCTTAATTTTGTTTTATACTCTATAGAAGTTTAAATATTTTAGTCAAATCTGAGTTGACTTACGAGTTTTGTGATTACTGTGGAAGCTCTTCACTATACTAATTTTCTTAAAAATCTTTATTCAATAATTGGATTTGACTTTTATACTTAGCTTTTAGAAATGTATCTTGTACGGCATGAAGTAGAAATTGACTTTTGCTCATTTCCATGTATAGACAATTATATCAAGAATATTTATTAAATACACCACTATAATTTTTCCTCTATGGTAAAACATCACCTTTACCATAAACTAAATTCCCACATATATTACTTTGTTTCTGAACTCTATTTTGTTCTTTCAAGCTATATAACTATTTCTATGCCAATGCTACATGGTTTTAATTATCATGGTAATATATGGTTTTCTATAGGTAGCAGGAAAAAGTTTTCATTAAACATATTTTTGAGACTTTGAAAAGTATTGTACTATGTTTATTAGACTTACTTGGGGATTTTTTCTTTCTTTCTATTTTTTTTTTGAGATGGAGTCTCACCCTGTCGCCCAGGCTGGAGTGCAATAGCATGATCTTGGCTCGCTGCAACCTCCGCCTCCTGGGTTCAAGTGATTCTCCTGCTTCAGCCTCCCGAGTAGCTGGGATTACAGGCACTCGCCACCACACCCAGCTAATTTTTTGTAACTCTAGTAGAGACGGGGTTTCACCATGTTGGCCAGGCTGCTTTCAAACTCCTGACCTCGTGATCTGCCCGCCTTGGCCCCACAAAGTGCTGGGACTACGGGCATAAGCCACCGCCTCCGGCCAGGGATTTTTTTTTTTTTTTAACATCATGAGTCTTCTCATTTAAGAAAATGGGAACAGTTTTTATTTATAAAAGCCTTATTTAAAAAGGGACCAATTTATATTATACTTTCTTGTTCTTTTTTTTATATTTATTTATTTCTTTTTTTGAGACAGAGTCTTGCTCTGTTGCCCAGGCTGGAGTGCAGTGATGCGATCTAGGCTCACTGCAATCTGCTCCTGCCGGGTTCACGCCATTCTCCTGCCTCAGCCTCCCGAGTAGCTGGGACTACAGGCGGGTGCCACCACGCCCGGCTAATTTTTTGTATTTTTAGTAGAGACAGGGTTTCACCATGTTGGCCAGGATGGTCTTGATCTCCTGACGTCGTGATGCACCCGCCTCGGCCTCCCAAAGTGGTGGGATTACAGGTGTGAGCCACCGCGTCCAGTCTTATACTTTATTTTTCTAATGGTGGAATTAGAAAATTTTTTAAAACTTTTATTTATTTTAGGTTTGAGGTACATCTGCAGGTTTGTTATACCAGTAAGTTGTGTGTCATGGGGGGTTGGTGTACAGATTATTTCATCACTTGGATAGTAAGCATAGTAAGTAGGTAGTTTTTCAATCCTCACCCACTTCCCACTGTCCATCCTCAAGTAGGCACATGTGTCTTTTGTTCTCTTCTTTGTGTCCATGTGTACTTAATGCTTAGCTTTCACTTAGAAGTGAGAACATGTGATATTTGGTTTTCTGTTCCTGCGTTAATTCACTGAGGATAATGGCCTCCAGCTTCATCTGTGTTGCTGCAAAGTACATGACTTGTTCTTTTATTATGGCTTCGTAGTATTCCGTGGCTTATATGTACCACACTTTCTTTATCCAGTCTACCATTGATGGGCATTTAGGTTGATTCCATGTCTTTGCTACTCTGAATAGTGCTGTGATGACTGTATACGTGCATGTATCTTTACGGTAGAACGATTTATTTTCCTTTGGGTGTATATTTTTGTAGGCTCTGCAAACTTCTAAAATCTATTGATTGAAATATACATAATAATCAAGATTGCCATAAATTAAGTGAGGTTTTTATGTAAATTTTTATAGTATTCATTTCATTTTTGTTTTTTGTTTTTGAGACAGAGTCTAACTCTGTGGCCCAGGCTGGAGTGCAGTGGCACAATCTCGGCTCACTGCTATCTCTGCCTACCGGGTTCAAGCAATTCTCTCACCTCAGCCTCCCAAGTAGCTGGGATTACACGTGCCCAACACCCCACCTGAATAATTTTTGTATTTTCAGTAGAGACCGGGTTTCACCATGTTGTCCAGGCTGGTCTCGAACTCCTGACCTCAGGTGATCCACTAGCCTCGGCCCCCGAGAGTGCTGAGATTACAGGCTTGAGCCACCACACCCAAATATATAAAATGAATATAGTATTCCTTTTAAATTTACTTTCCTCCTCCTTAACTAGTCTTGTCTTTCCCCATCTTAGTAAATGAAACTACTATATGCTTTGTTGCAAAAGCTAAAAATTTAGGAGTCAAATCTCTCACACTCTATATCTAATGCATAACCAAAATGTCAATTCTGGTCCCAAAATATTTTCCAGATCTTTTCAGTCTGTTCAATCTAGATCAATTTGCCATCATTTGTTAATAGATGTATCAATTAGGACAAAGGGTGAGTATCATATAACCAACTCTTGCCCCCTCGCCCCTCAAAAAAACCCAACTAAATACGAGTGGCTTAAACAAGATAGAGCTTTCTCAAACAGAAGAGTGGTTTAACAAACAAGAAAGGAGTTTGTTCCCTTCGTTACTGAGGGCCAGGCTGCTGACTCCTAAAACAAGGATTTTGTTTTGTTTTGTTTTAGATGGAGTTTCACTCTTTGTTGCCCAGGCTGGAGTGCAATGGTACGATCTCGGCTCACCACAACCTCTGCCTCCTAGGTTCAAGTGATTCTCCTGGCTCAGTCTCCTGAGTAGCTGGGATTACAGGCATGTACCACCATGCCTGGCTAATTTTGTATTTTTAGTGGAGACAGGGTTTCTCCATGTTGGTTAGGCTGGTCTCGAACTCCTGACCTCAGGTGATCCGCCCGCCTCGACCTCCCAAAGTGCTGGGATTACAGGCGCAAGCCACCATGCCCAGCCAAAGATGTTTTCTATTATGCCAGTGACTTTCTGACTGTAGGGTGTTGATGCCTGGGAGTTTACAGAGTGATTACCAAGTGTCCCCAAATTTTTATGTACTGAATATTATCCATAGATTAAATAAATGGTAGTATTGATTTAGTTTATATTTATTCTATGATATAGTAGACATTGCTGTGTGATACGTACACCTTATGTTGGCTAATGAATCCTTCACAAATTTATATATATATATAGAGAGAGAGAGAATTTACTATGCACTATGTACTGTGTTTGACAGTGAAAATATAGCAATGAATAGATCAGGCCAAATCCCTTCCTTGCCATGGAAGAGAAAGTCAATAAATAACAAGTGTTCCCCAAAAGAAAAACTGTGATAAGAGAGAGTAATTAGAGGAGGTTGTTTTAAATTAAAAAATCAAAGAAGGCTTCTTTGAAGAGGTGCTATGTAAGCTTAGAATGAGCTTACATATGTGAGTAAGTGGGAAAAAGAGAATGAACATTCTAGCAGAGGGAAAAGGAATAGAAAAGACTTGTTCCAAAACAGAAAAGAAACAAGTTTGACTGGTACTTCACGCGTAAGAAGAATGGTGCAGAGTAAGATTGGAGATAGAGAAAAGCCAGTTTATTCAGGGCCTTTTCAGTATGCATTTTATTCTAAAATTAGCTGAGTTTTCAGCAAATTGATATGATTTGTTTCAGAATTTAAAAAGAACTTCGACTATGGTTTGATGTCAATGTGCAGTAAATACAGGGGAATCTCCAATCAAAGGTTCTATTTGGGAATAATATACAAAAAAATTGCAATTTGGGATACACAAACCAGGGTAGCCCCCAGGTGTGTCCAAAGAATGAAGGGAAAGGCCGGGGTTTTATTGGGGAAAAAGAGGAAGGTTAGGTAAGGGGGTGCTGTCAGTATCTTACGGGAACTGGTGAGTGGCAGCCGTTACTAAGTAAAATTTATGAACTGAAAGTCTTAGCAGGCCTTTGATGTTTTGGATTAGGTTTGTGAGACAGCTCTTGAGGTAGGTATTTGTGACTGTTAGACAGGAATCTAGAGCCAACATGGCGGCGTTACCCGGCGTAGCAGGCCTTTTGTTAAAGACTCCCTTCACCCTTGTCCACACCCGCAGACTTACATGCGTCACAGTTCCGGCTGGGCAGTCTCACTCCCCAGTGACCTGCAGCTCACCTGCATTCCACAAGTTCATAAACAGCAGTTTCCGTTGACAGTTTCCAAAGACCCCTTCCTCATGACCCTTACTCAACTCCTGCCCTGGTAGTTTCAAGACCCCCCAGGCCCTGTTTGCACAAGCTTCCCTACCTCTCAGGCTATAAGAAGCCCCTACCCTCCTCCCTCAGCGCGACTTCCTCAGCCCACGCCTTTAGACGGAGGAACCTCACCCGCAAGCCCTAATAAAAGGCTATTCTCGGCAGGGCGCGGTGGCTCAAGCCTGTAATCCCAGCACTTTGGGAGGCCAAGACGGGCGGATCACGAGGTCGGGAGATCGAGACCATCCTGGCCAACATGGTGAAACCCCCGTCTCTACTAAAAAAATACAAAAAACTAGCCGGGCGAGGTGGCGGGCGCCTGTAGTCCCAGCTACTCAGGAGGCAGAGGCAGGAGAATGGTGTAAACCCGGGAGGCAGAACTTGCGGTGAGCCGAGATCCCGCCACTGCACTCCAGCCTGGGCAACAGAGCGAGACTCCGTTTCAAAAAAAAAAAAAAAAAAAGGCTATTCTCACTGCCATTTGCCTTGTGTCTATGTTCCCGGTTCGGCTCCAGCCTCAGTTTACCTTTACAGTGACATGCATGCTTTTGCCTGTGGTCCCCTGACTCTATTTTAATTGGGTATGCCAAAAATGACTCCATTTTGCATAATCATTGTTCACAGTGGGTACTAAGATCAGAGGGGACAAGGGTAGAAAAGGGTCACATGGGCAGAAAAGGGTCATATGGTCATCTGGGTGCGGCACAAACTAGTTGACTAGTTTGCTTTCCACATCTGTTCTCCTTTTTCTATTTTGTAATAGCCTCAGTTTTTACCTGGCCATATCACTTCTGTGAACCCCGAAAATTTGAGACGGGTCTCAGTTAATTTAGAAAGTTTATTCTGCCAAGGTTGGGGACGCACCTGTGACAGTCTCAGAAGTCCTGAGGACAGATGCCCAAGGTGTTCGGGACACAGCTTGGTTTTATACGTTTTAGGTAGACAGAAGACATCAATCAATATGTACGAAGTGCATTACTTCCGTGCAGAAAGGCAGAGACAGCTCAAAGCAAGGCCCCCACACTGAGGGCTTCCAGGTCACAGGTAGGAGAGAGACAGATGGTTCCATTCTTTGGAGTTTCTGATAAGTCTTTCCAATGGAGGCAATTGGAATATGCATCTATCTCTGTGGGCAGAGGAATGACTTTGAATAGAATGGGAGGCAGATTTGCCCCAGGGGTTCCCAGCTTGAAGAGGCCCAAGATATTTTCCTTTCAAGCTTCTCATCTAAAAGACTCCATTTTCCAGCTGTCCCTAAAGCTAGATTGAAGACATGTGATTAAGTCCTGAACGATTTGTTTTAAGCAAAAGTAGAGTGTGAAACTTTCAGGAAGCTTCTAACATTGCCTGAGCCCTGTACTGAAAAACAGTGACGATTGCTAAATTCCTTCACCCTTTTGTTTTCTGAAACCCATCCCTAGCCCCGCCTTGCCTTTTGTGTTCCATGAACGAATTACCTCAAAGAACGACCCTTTCTCACATGAGGTAGATAAGAGTCTGTCTCTTTCTCCTGGCTTCTGTAATACTCTCAGATGACTCCCTTGTTTTTGCCTGAACCTGCGACAAGGTCAGTCATGAACTCTCCAAGTCCCCATTGTTTGTCTCATAAATGATTTAGCTGAGATTAGAACAGTTTGTCTGTTTGAAACTAGCCAAACACTGACATAAACATTGCCTGTTCCGCCAACCGACCAGGACTTCCCCTGATTGTAAAACAACCCCAAATGGCAATCGCCCCACGTCTACTCCTTTCTATAAAAGTCTAAGAAGGGCTGGGCACAGTGGTGTATGCCTGTAATCTCAGTGCTTTGGGAGATGGAGGTGGGAGGACTGCTTGAGGACATGAGTTCAAGAGGAGCCTGGGCAACATACCAAGGCCCTGTCTCTACAAAAAAAAAAAAAAAAAAAAAGAACCAGGTGTGGTGGCATGCACCTATAATTCGAGCCACTCAGGAGGCTGAGGCAGGAAGATGACTTGAGCCCAGGAATTTGAGGCTGCGGTGAACTCGGATCATGCCACTGCAGACCAGCCTGGGAGGCAGAGTGAGATGCTGTTTCTATGCTAAAAACAAACAAACAAAAAAATCCAAAGGAAAATCACACTGCCAAGACACTGTGACATTAGGGTCTAGGGTGTTCTGCTTATTGCAATAGCCTGAATAAAACCATCTCCTTAATTGTCAAGATCATGCCACTGCACTCCAGCCTGGAGACCCTGTCATTAAAAAAAAAAAAAAATTTTAAAAATCATATAATATTGTTCCAAACAATGCTATAATAAAAGTGCTCTGCAGTGAAATAAGTTTTGAAAATACTGTACACTATCACCAATATCCTTTGGGGTTTATAGCACATTATTCACTTTTAGGTATCTTCTGAGGAACGCAAGTAAAGAAGCTGCTTAGGCTAGGCGCGGTCACCCATGCCTGTTATCCCAGCACTTTGGGATTACAACACCCAGGTGGGTGGAGTGCTTGAGCTTGAGTTTGATGCCAGTCTGGGCAACATGGCAAAACCCTGTCTCTACAAAAAATACAAAAATGATCTGGGTGTGGTAGTACCAGTGTAGTCCCAGCTACTCAGGAGGCTGAGGTGTGAGGATCGCTTGAGCATGGACAGCAGTGGTTGCATTGAGCCAAGATCGTGCCACCACACTCCAGCCTGGGCAACTACAGGATAGTGTTAAGTTATTGTGATTCTCCTGCCTCAGCCTCCCGACTAGCTGGGATTACAGGTGCACACCACTACACCTGGCTAATTTTTTGTATTTTTAGTTGAGACAGGATTTCACTATGTTGGCCAGACTGGTCTTGAACTCCTGACCTCGTGATCTGCCCTCCTCGGCCTCCCAAAGTGCTGGGATTACAGATGTGAGCCACCGTGCCCCACCCTAAGGTAATTTTTATATGCACTGGGAAACCCAAAAATGTGTGCAGCTGACTTAATTGCGGTATCTGGAATCAAACCCACAGTATTTCCAAGGTATGGCTGTATTAAAAAGAATGCGCTAGACAAATATGGCCTCATGTGCCATATTTATGGCACATGTGGAAAAATGTCACCAACAGAGTCAATTTTGTAAATGTACATGGTAGAATAGCCGGGAGCGGTCACTCATGCCTGTAATCCCAACACTTTGGGAGGCCGAGGTGGGCGGATCACAAGGTCAAGAGACCAAGACCATCCTGGCCAACACAGTGAAATCCTGTCTCTACTAAAAATACAAATTTAGCTGGGCGTGGTGGTGTGTGCCTGTAGTCCCAGTTACTAAGGAGGCTGAGCCGGGAGAATTGCTTGAACCTGAGAGGCAGAGGTTGCAGTGAGCCGAGATTGTGCCATTGCACTCCAGCCTGGAGACAGAGCGAGACTCCATCTCAAAAAAAAAAAAAAAAAAAAAAAGAAGAAATGGTATCACTTCTGTTTTTGATTATGCATAGAAAATGGATTTGGAAAGTCATAGAGAAACTGAATTGTTAAAATGACCTCTGAGAAAAAGGGATATAGTAGGTAGGAGCCAGTAGGGTAAGAGTGATACCAATTTTTATTTCATGTACTTTTTAAATTATATTAATACATTTTTAAAGATATGTATATTAAAGAAGTTTAAGATGTTTATAAAAATATATATTAAAATAAATTTAATGAGTAATTATTGTTAACCTTTGGTACATTTGGGGCTTCCAAGAAAAGCAGGATAAATACAAACACGTGTGCATACATACATATGTGGAACAATTTTCAGGGCAGAGATTTCAAATCTTCAACAAAATTTTAAATTGATTCTATGATCCCAAAAAGGTTAATACTAAGGGTCAACAGGTCCACAGTATGACTCCACAAAGCAGGAAGGAACTCCAAGTAGTAAGTTATACCGTTTTCTCCAGGATACAAAGAAGGCTCTTCTGTCTTCATCACCAAAATAGTCTCCGGCTCTGCCCTCATTTTCTTATACTGGTGGTGTTCAAAATATATGGTATATTTGCCGGGCGTGATGGCTTACGCCTATAATCTCAGCACTTTGGGAGGCCACAATGGGCGGATCTCTTGAGGCCAGGAGTTTGAGATCAGCCTGGCCAACATGGTGAAACCCCATCTATACTAAAATTACAAAAGTTAGCCAGACACGGTGGCACAAATCTATAGTCCTAGTTACTCAGGAGGCTGAGGCATGAGAATCACTGGAACCCAGGAGGCGGAGGTTGCAGTAAGCCAAGATGGTGAGATTGCAGCAATTCAGTTCCATCTTCAGGCTCCACTTCTAATTCTAGTTATCTTGCTATTTCTGCCACATCTGCAGTTACTTCCTCCACTGAAGTCTTGAGCCTCTCAAAGTCAGCCATGAGGATTGGAATCAACTTCTTCCAAACTTCTATTAATTTTGATATTTTGACCTCCTCCCTTGAATCATGAATGTTCTTAATGGTATCTAGCATGGCGAATCCTTTCTAGAAGGTTTGCAATGTACTGTACCCAGATCCATCAGAGGAATCACTATCTATGGCAGCCACAGTATTACAAAATGTGTTTTTTAAATGATAAGACTTGAATGTAGAAATCACTCCTTGATTCATGGTCTGCAGAATGGATGTGTTAGCAGGCATGAAATCATTAATTGCCATCTGAGTTTTTGGGTTACCAAGTGCACTATTAATGAACAGTAACATTTTTAAAGGAATTTTTTTTTTCTAGGCGGTAAAATAGTGGGTTTAAAATATTCGGTAAACCATGCTGTAAACAGATGTGTTGCCATTCAGGCTTTGTTACTCCATTTCTAGAGCACAGGCAGAGTAGATTTAGCATAATTCTTTTTTTTTTTTAAAGTTGTCCTGAACATTTATGCATAGGTCTTCCTGAAGACACACATTTTCATTTCTACTAAATACCTAGGTATGACTTTAAAATTTGTGTGTGCGCGCGCGCGCGCGCACACACACACACACCTTAACTTCTGGGATACATGTGCTAAATGTGCAGATTTGTTACATAAGTATACATGTGCCATGGTGGTTGCACCTATCAACTTGTCATCTAGGTTTTAAGCCCTGCATGCATTCGATATTTTTCCTAAGATTTAGCATAATTTTTTTTGTTGTTTGTTTGTTTGAGATGGAGTCTCGCTCTGTTGCCCAGGCTGGAGTGCAGTGTTGTGATTTTGGCTCACTGCAACCTCCACCTCCCGGGTTCAATCGATTCTCCTGCCTCAGCCTCCTGAGTAGCTGGGATTACAGGCGTACGTCACTATGCCCAGCTAATTTTTGTATTTTTAGGAGAAACGGGGTTTCACCATATTGGTCAGGCTGGTCTCAAACTCCTGACCTCGTGATCTGCCCGCCTCAGCCTCCCAAAGGGCTGGGATGACAGGCATGAGCCACCGTTCCTGGCCAGATTTAGCATAACTCTTAAAGGCTCTAGGAATTTCAAAATGGTAAACAAGTATTGGCTTCAACTGACAACCACCAGCTACGTTAGGCCTTAACAAGTGAGTCAGCCTGTCCTTTGAAGCTTTGAAGCCAGGCATTGACTTTTTCTCTCTCTCTAGCTATGAAAGTCTTAGATGTCATCTTCTCCCAATATAAGGTTGTTTCTCTCCATGAAAAACTATCCCTTAGTATGGCCACCTTCATCAATGATCTTAGCTAGATTTTCTGGTCAACTTGCTACAGCTTCTTCATCAGTACAGCTTTACCTTTCTCTTTTATGTTATGGAGATGGTTTCTTTCCTTAAACCTCATGAACCTCTGCTATCTTCAAACTTTTCTTCTGCAGTTTACTCATTTCTCTCAGACTTGAGAGAATTGAGAATCAGGGCCTTGCTCTGGATCAGGCTTTGGTTCAAGGTAATGTTGTTCGTTGTATCTTCTACACGGACCACTCAAACTTTCTTCATAGCAATAAGGCTGTTTATCTTTCTTATCATTTACTTGTTTAGTGGAGTAGTACTTTCAGTTTTCTTAAAGAATTTTTGCTTTGCATTCACAACTTGGCTAACCGATACAAAAAACCTAGCTTTCTTTTGACAAAACTTTCTCACTAATCTTATCATTTCTAGCTTTTGATTTTAAAGTGAGACACATGCAATTCTTCCTTTCACTTGAACACTTAGAGGCCATTGTGGGGATATAAAATAGCCTAATTTCAACATTGTTGTGTCTTAGGGAATAGGGAGGCCCAAGGTGAGAGAGATACAGGAGAATATACTGGTCCTGGGGCAGTCAGAAACACACAACATTGATCTATTAAGTTTGCCGTCTTATAGGGGTATAGCTGGTGGCACCCCAAAACAATTA
This sequence comes from Piliocolobus tephrosceles, assembly GCF_002776525.5. Classification (NCBI taxonomy): domain Eukaryota; kingdom Metazoa; phylum Chordata; class Mammalia; order Primates; family Cercopithecidae; genus Piliocolobus; species Piliocolobus tephrosceles. The sequence continues at coordinate 133,696,464 of NC_045441.1, read as the reverse complement.
CAAGAGTTAACATAAAAAAATCACTGAACACAGATAATAATATGTATAATATTAACGGAAATGTTTGAAGTATTGTGAAAATTACCAAAATATGATGCAGAGACATGAAGCGGGTGTATGCTTTTGGAAATATGTTGCAGATAGACCTGCTTGATGCAGGGTTGCCACAAACTTTCAATTTGTAAAAAATGCAGTATCTGTAAAGGACAATAAAGCTAAACATAATAAAAGGAGGTATGCCTGTAATTCCTGGTATGAAGTACCATCGGTCTCCATTTTTTCCCCATTACTTGTTAATCTGTTTCACATTTACTGAACTTCTCTCGGTGAGACACACTGTGAGGCTGGAGAAATAGCAGGGAAGGAGACAGACATGGCTCCTGCCCTTAGAGAGCCAGCTCTCTAGTACGGGGAGACACATCATTAACAAGTAAACTGTGCTAGAGTGAGGTTTCAAAGGCGAACAATTAAATTTTGGTCCTTGTTCTCCTGGAGCCTACATTTTAGGGTAATTAAATAAAATATAAAAGACCTCAACACTGACTGGAACATAATAATTGATTAGTAAATGTAAATTTTTGTTACTGCTTAAAATATCGGTTACAATCTGCCATTGAATTCATTGTTCAAGATTGCGTTCTGAATACTGGTGATGTGTTCTTGCCATTTGACTACCTTTTATAATTTGCTTTGCCTGTTTATATCCTTGGTTATGATTTTTCTGGGTTGGCCTTTACTAATGGACATGTAGTTCTGAGGCAGAATAGGGTCTGGAGGCAGGGAATGTAAGGCCGCTTCATGCTGACTTCCTCGAAATAAATCAAATTGAAATACTTCAGCAATGACAGGAAGCATCCTCTCCATTTACATAAGGCTTATATCCAGTAAATGAGTTTGAACTTTACTTCATCCTCTTCATTTACATAGAGCATATGCCAAATAACCAATGGAAACCTCTAGAGGGCATTTAAACCCCAGAACATTCTCTAACAGCACTCTTGAGCTCCTATGCTTGGGTTCTCCTAACCTATGGGGTGTACTTTCATCTTCAATAAATCTCTGCTTTTTTTTTTCCTTCATTCTTGCCTTGCTTTGTTTGTGCATTTTGTCCAATTCTTTGTTCAAGACACCAAGAACCTGGACACATCAACCGGTAACAGCTCTTCATTGAATAAACATATGAGAACCACTTGTCTACTACATGTGCTGATAGTTTCCTTGTACCCCAGTTGTCTTTTAGGTTCGTTAAGGTCATATTTAAACATGGACTTTTGAGATTTGTTGTAGCTCAACCTGTATATAAGCATTTAGGCTTCCTCCTTCTTTGGGTCTTTTCTTGTGGACGCCCATGCACACAGCTGTAAGCTTTTCTCCTGTTAAACTGTCTTATGTCAATTTGACCTCTTAGGCCCAGGTGGAAACCTTAAGAGGGTAGAGATTAGGTTTGCTCAGTATTGGAAAAGCCTGTATTGCAAGAGTGACGGTTTGCAGCTGCAGTCTTGAAGTTTCTTCCAACAACAACAAAAAAAATTCTGTTTCCACAAAGCAAAGGAAGGAAAGCTCTTAACGGAGTGTTCCCTAAATAAATAAAGTTTTTTTGTTGTTGTTTTTTGAGATGGAGTCTCACTCTGTTGCCCAGGCTGGAGTACAGTGGTGTGATCTCAGCTCACTGCAACCTCCGCCTCCCGGGTTCAAGCGATTCTCCTGCCTCGGCCTCTCGAGTAGCTGGGATTACAGGCGAGCGCCACCATGCCCAGCTAATTTTTTGTATTTTTAGTAGAGACGAGGTTTCACCATGCTGGCCAGGCTGGTCTCGAACCCCTGAACTTATGATCCGTCCGCCTCGGCCTCCCAAAGTGCTGGGATTACAGGCGTGAGCCACCGCACCCGGCCAGGAAGGAAAGCTTTTAAGCTGACAGCTCAGGGAGGACACCGGTAAGCAGCACGGTGTAGTTTTGTTTGGCTCGGAAGCCAGGTCAAGCATGGGTGATGGGGAATTCGCCACTTAGTTTGGAGCAAATGGTGGCCTCCTTGCTAAAGCTGACTGAGTGCAGAGGGCCCGGCAGCAATGCTACAGCTAGCAGAACCAGCCCAGAGAACGCAGCATTGGAGACTTGAGGCGGGTGGCGCCGGACACAGAGCACGGGGCGCGGCTCCCACTTGCCTCCGGCTCCCGGAAGCGGGCGGGGCCACCTCGCGTCCCGGGGGCTAAAACCTGCGAGCGAGGACCACGCGCCGAGGCTCCTTAGCCGCGCGCCGAGCGGTTGATCGCCGTAGCTCCCGCAGCCTGCGCTCCCCACTCTGTGGCTCCATCCGCCATTGCGTAAGTGCGACTGCCGCCAGGCGCGCGGCCCGCGGCAGGGGGCGGCCGCCTCTCGCTCCCCAGGTTCCCGGATGGTGACGGATCCACGGGCAGAGGCGGCAGGGGCAAGCCCTCGGACCTCATAGCAGCCCGCGCGCGCCGGTCTCCGGGGAACCCCGCTCGCAGTGGCGCTGCAGGCTAGCCGTGGCGGGTCCCAACGCCGGGTGCCGTGCCGCCGCTCAGCTGGCTCCTGGGTCCCGAAGCGCGCCGCTGCCGAGTGCCGGGTTCAGGCGTCTCCCGTGCTGTTGGTTTTGCGCAGTGTTTAAATAGAACTGAGAAAGTCTAACTTCACTTTTTTTTTTTTAAATGCAGTGGCCAATAATCCGTTATGGAGCATGCCTTTACCCCGTTGGAGCCCCTGCTTTCCACTGGTACTGTATTTCTTTCCACGTTTTAGTGTCACTGACATGCCCCTCCCTAGCGACGGGAACAGGTCGAAAGGACGGGGCTCTAGAGCCAGCATGACTTCCAGCCTGGGTTCTGTCCCCGATTTCCTAGCTCTGTACCGCTAAGCATATCAGCCTCTCGCCGGCCTCATTTTCCTCATCTGAAAAATGAGCTTACGTATCAGTCCTTGCTGTGAGGACGAAATGACACGATATGGTGTGTATAGTCCGCCTGGAGCCCTGTAAGCTCTTCCCGGCTGTTTCGCCTCCACCAGCAGCACGAACAAATCTGGAACATAGCGGAACATTAGACATTGCAGGCATTAAGGACGGTCATCGTTGCTTGACCGTGATGCATTTTTAATCCATTCAAAGTGCCCCGAGCTTACCTAATACAAGATTGGTAAATGGTTATATCAAGTGCTTTAAGTGTATATAACACTCAGGATTTTTATTCTTCTAAGATTTGAAATTACTGTGTAACCGAGTGCAGGCTGGGCTGCTCCGCTGCTTGCCGAGCCAATCAACAAGGACGAAGGAAGTGCCCGGAAAGGAAAGTGACTACTTTCCAAAGCTAGCAATGGGGAAGTGGTCCAAGCTTCTGCCTTAAAGAAACCATTTCAAATTTGGAGAAAATGCAAGGGCTTAAAAATGGGGAGCTTGGGCCGGGCGCGGTGGCTCAAGCCTGTAATCCCAGCACTTTGGGAGGCCGAGACGGGCGGATCACGAGGTCAGGAGTTCGAGACCATCCTGGCTAACACGGTGAAACCCCGTCTCTACTAAAAAAAATACAAAAAGCTAGCCGGGCGAGGTGGCGGGCGCCTGTAGTCCCAGCTACTCGGGAGGCTGAGGCAGGAGAATGGTGTAAACCCGGGAGGCGGAGCTTGCAGTGAGCTGAGATCCGGCCACTGCACTCCAGCCGGGGTGACAGAGCGAGACTCCGTCTCAAAAAAAAAAAAAAAAAAAAAAAAAAAAAAAAAAGAAATGGGGAGCTTGGCATTGGGGCTCGGAGGCCCCAGTCTCTGTGACTTGCTCAGATATTTATCTCGGGTTGTTGCCTCATCTGCTGAATGGGTTGGCGCCACCTGGAGTATAACTGGGTTGCAAATTAACTGCAGCCTTGAAGTAATTTCCAGGTGGAGGAGAATTCAATAGTCGCCTGAATTGTTTCAAGATTAGTCTCTGGAACTTCAGACGAACACATAATTAGATAAGGGAAACGTGTAAGGGGGTGCGTGGGGGAAAGAAGGAGAGCAAAGACTATCATCTCATTGTTAAAGGTAAGACAAGGCATGGCACAGGAAAGAGAAAAAGTTTTGAAAACAAGACATTTGGGTACTTCACTTGGAAATAGATGGAATGAATGAGTTTGAGACAGGTTGTTAGCCTTCATTCTTGTGTAATTGATTACTGTGTGATAATTTGGTAATGTTAAAGTATTTTTAATTATTAGTTTTTATTTTCTCATAACTCATAAATTTAAACAGAAAACATAATTGTTTAAATGTTTACATTTGTTTTCTGTCAACATGAATTCATGGGTCTTGTTTAGGGCATTGAGTTTAACTTATACATTTTTCCACATGCTGGGAATAGTAGGTGACATTGACTCCTTACTCTCAAGTCATGTTTTTGTTTGTGACAGGGTCTTGCTTTGTTGCCCTGGCTGGAGTGCAGTGGTGCTATCATGGCTCACTGCAGCCTCGACCTCCCATGCTCAAACGATCCTCCCACCTCAGCCTCTGGAGTAGTTAGGATTACAGGTGTGCACTACCCGACCTGGCCACTTTTTAAATTTTTTGTAAAGAAGGGGTCTCCCTATGTTGCCTAGGCTGGTCTCAAACTCCTGGGCTTAAGTGATCCCAGTCTCCTGCTACCACGCCCAGTTATGCCAGCTGCTTTATATGCATGTTTATGTCTTATTTTACAGGTGAAGGAAAATAGTTACAGAACTAGAATCTTAGCCCGGTTATTGTTTTAGTAGGTTAAAAGGTTGAGTGTTTAGTACCTTAAACAGCTTTTCAAAAGTTAAAAAAAAAAAAAAAAAAAAGGCCAGGCGCGGTGGCTCAGGGCTATAATCCCAGCATTTTGGAAGGCTGAGGCAAGAGGATCACCTGAGATCAGGAATTCTGAAAGCAGCCTGGCTAACATGGTGAAACTCCATCTCTACTAAAAATAGTCTCTACTAAAAGTTGGGTGTGGTGGCACATGCCTGTAATCCCAGCTACCGGGAGGCTGAGCTAGGAGAACTGTAGGAGAACTGTAGGGGAATTGCTTGAACCGGGAAGGTGGAGGTTGTAGTGAGCTGAGATCATACCACTGCACTCCAGCCTGGGAGACAGACAGAGACTCCAACCTCCATCTCAAAACAAAAACAAAAAAAATCCAAAAAAAACCCCAAAAAACCCAAAAGGCATTGGCAAGCACATTTTGCAAATTTACTAGTTCTCATTTATCCAGTATTACCAGGACAAACAGCATTTTCTAGAGTAAACATTTGATTCGAGTGATCTGTTGACTTTCAGATTTGTTACTGAAACCTCAGAGCCTTACTGTCTGAAGATTTCTGATGGTTTCTAGGTTAAAAGACATATATCAGAGATACTGACTGCTGCGCAATAAAGATTATATTGAGGAACTGTAATATCTGGGTTTAAATCCTAGCTTTGCCACTTAATAGTTATTTGACCTTGTACTTCCCATTTCTTCATCTGTAATATAGGAATACATCATAGGGTTATTATGTGTATAAATGAATTAGTACAAATCAAGCACTTAGCTTCAGTAGCTATAAGCTGTTCAGCAGTAAGTTTGAGGGGAAAGCAAAAAGGCAGTTGAATCTCAGGGTGGATGCTGAGATGGAAAAGGAGGGAGCAGATAGCTCTGCCCCTTTGTTTTTATTAGAGGCTTAGTGGGGAAGGCCTTGACTGCTTAAGTCAGGACATTTGTAAGTTCCACGTTGGAACAGGGCCGGTAGGGAAATGGTGATATGTGAAGTAGAGATCCAGGGAACAGAATCCAGTGCTCCCTTGGATGGTTCTCACAGTTTCCTCCTGTTGTTCCTATGGGTAAAACTATGTAGGATTCTTGCCTTTTCTGTAGTTTTGACCTTGAAACAAGGATTCGGGCAAGTTTGTGATTACTCTAGATAAGTATAAGGTATTTAACAACAGAGCTGTTACTGTAAGAGCCGGTGTAATGCGGGGTCTTTTACAGTAATTCAGTAAATTTTTGAGGTTAATTTTTTATTGGAGAGATTCCCTTTATCAAACAGATTTAGTGTTTAATACTCATCTGGCAGAGAAGTTTTTCTGATAGCAGCTTCTGTGAATTTGATTTGTTGGTGTTATCTGTAATGTTACTAAGATTCAGTATAGTGGGCAGTCCAGCAATAAAGGTAGTTCTCTACAGATTAAGAAGTTGCTAAGAAAAGTTTTGTGGACCAAAACCCTCTGGGATGATCACCAGCTCAGGGAAAGATGGAATTCTTTTTAAAATTATTTATTTATTTTTTTTCGTAACTAAAATAAGTGCCCATTATTTAAGAAAAAACAACTATCTACCCTAGAATGTGAAAGTTTCCTGTATTCCCTTTTCCAGAAATAACTATTATTTCTCATACTTTAAACAAAATGGGTTCATATTACAAATTGTTTGTAAATTACTGTTTGGGGGCAGTGAGTTAAAATACATAAATATTTGTTACTACAAACATCATATGTGCTCTTTGTTCATTTTTTTTATTTTTTTTTCAAACTAAGTAAAAAGTGTATCCTAGTTACCAGACATTATCAATCTAAAAATTTATGTGTTCTTTTACATTTTGTGTGTATGAATAAACAAAAATAGGCCTATTGAATACCCTTTTCTGCACCTGTTTTCACCTACTACTTTGTTATGTCTGTGTGTATAGATATCCCAACTGTTTTGTTTTTTTAATGGGCAGTATGGACTCAAATTCACTGGGCATTCTTTTTTTTTCCTTTTTCTTTTTTTTAGAGATAGGATCTTGCTCTGCTGCCCAGGCTCGAATGCAGTGGTGTGGTCATTGCTCACTGTAACCTCTGACTCCTGTGCTCAAGCAGTCCTCCTGCCTTGGCCTCCCAGAGTGTTGGGATTACAGGCATGAGCTGCTATGCCTGGCCTCACTAGTGTTAATAGACATTTGTGTTAGTTACTTCCAGTTTGTACTATGACAGACTACAATGCATGTCTTTGATCCTACTATTTTTCATGTTTATGTATTTTAGTAGTGTCAGTTTCTAGAAATGCAGTTGCCAGGCCAAAGGGCATGTCTGCATTTCTGGTTATCAGGAGGATCTATCAGCTAACTGCTATATATTCTTTGGTACTAGGTGCTGAGGGGGATACAAAATTGGAAGAAGTGGTCCCTTCTATCCAGGAGTTTATGGTCTAATTGATTGTCAAGAACAAAACATAAGATTCCAGTGAGATGTTGAATTATGTATTATAGAACCCACATAGGAACTGTAGAGACCGGGATGAGAGGCAGGCTGGAGTCGGCAAATAAATCATGGGGTAAGTCCGACATCAGCTGAGCCTCCAAAAGAGCACTGGATTTAAATGGAGAGAAGCACGGAGGTTTCCAGAAGAGCGTCGCAGGTGATGGGCCATCCTAGAGAGGGAGCTCAGTGCTGCGTCTGGACATGAAAATGGACATGGATAGTGTGACTAGGTTGGAGTGTGCTTATGAGGGTTTTGGAAGAACGTGGTTGAACAGCGAGGGTAGAATCAGATTGTGGAGGAAGAGACATTTATCGCAGAGAAGGAGATAGTTTTTGAAAGTTTCTGTGTCTTCTGCCTTTGAAACATTCTATACAAAGCAGCTTTTTATAAACAGTAATCTCCCCTTATCCTAGAGTGATATATTCTAAGAACTCCAGTGCAGCGAGTCACCCACCTTTTTTGGCACCAGGAACTGGTTTTGTAGAAGACAGTTTTTCTGTGGACCAGCGGAGGGGTGGGTGGTGGTGGTGCTTTCAGGATGACTCAAGCCTTACGTTTATTGTGCGCTTTATTTCTATTGTTATTGCATTGTAATATATCATGTATATAGGTATGTATTATTACATGTAGTATATATAGTGACAGATCATCAGGCTTTGGGGTCATGTGAGAATCTAATGCCCTGCTGATTTGACAGGAGGTAGAGCTCAGCTTCACTCCTTCCTGCCCTACTGTGTGGGTGAGTTCGTAACTGGCCACAGACAGTCTAGTTTACAGATGATTTGAAGTATACAGGAGGGTGTGTGCAGGTTGTATGCAGATAAGGGGGCGACTACTGTACTTTAAAACTCATTTAGATGTGTCATTGATGTCATGGTTCTGATTTGCCAACCAAATATAGGTTAAAGTCCTTATCTTGAAGGCAGTTTTCAAGTGTACAGTATATTGTTTATTAACCATAGTCACTGTGATAGTGCAGTCCCGTCTTTGTACTGAGGTAAACTCACATACCCACTATTTCCTTATAGGAACATTTGTTCTTGCTTCAGCATTTTCCCTTAGCTCATGCTAAATTTGCCACCTAGAATGATCTTTGCCAGTCCTTAGAATTATTATTCTTAAATTTTAGCCATTCTGGTGGGTGTGTATGAAACTGTCTCTGATTTTTGTCATTTTCCTTATGACAGATTTCTCATAATGTGTTCATTGACTTTTTGCATGCCTTCTGAAGTGCTTACGGCTCTTACTCATTTTTTCAATTAGATTGTCTTTCCTTTTTTATAAAAACGTATTTTAGGAGTTTTTAAAAAATATATTCTGGTTGCAGTTCCTTACATTTTGATTTTCTCATTGTTAAAATAGGGAGAATGACACTTTGCAAGGAGAGTTGTGAAAATTAAACTGTGTGTAAAGCATGCAATGGTGACATGTAAGAATTCAGGCATTTTAAGTATTTTTTGTCTTTTTAAACTTTTCATCTGAAGGGTTTTTATTTTTAAATTAATACAAAATATTTAACCGGTAAGGGTGTACTATTGCTGTTTGAGGCCTTGTAAATGTAGGTGACTTGTCGTCATATTCTTAGACATCTAAACTTTTTGCTGTGTTCTTCAGTGCCTGTGATCATTTCAGTTTTTATCATGAAGATTTATGTTCAGAAATTACTATGCTTTAAACTTTTTTTAAAAAAGTAAAGTCTATTTACTTTAAACACTTTATAGCCAACATAAAGGTAAATAAATAGTCAAATCTCAGAATAGTAATTTGCCATGTGCTCATTTCACAAACTCAAGACACAGCAGTTACAGAGGTTTTAATTTCTAGTTTACTAAGAATACTGATCTTTTTATTTTTATTTTTTCAACTTTATTGAGGCGTGATTGACAACTAAAAGTGCTATATTTAGCCAGGAGTGGTGGCTCTCACCTGTATTCCCAGCACTGTGGGAGGCCCACCCATCTGACTTCACTGTACTGTATTTACTTCTTTAAAGATCCTGTCTGCAAATACAGCCATGTTCTGCGGTTCTGGGGGTTAGGACTTCAACTTATGAATTTGGTGGGAGTCGGGGGGGTGGGTGGGCACAATTTAGCTCAAAAAAAAAAGAGAATGTCAGTTAGCTCTTCAGCTGAAAACTAAAAAAAAAAAAAAAAAAAAAAATCGACTGGGTCCATATTTCAGTATTACCATGATTTCCCAAAAAGAGGTTTTAACATGTAATTCTGATAGCATATAGGTAGTATATGAAGCAGAGTCAGTTTTGGTCTTATTGAGTTGCTGTTTTCTACTTATATACAAAGGTTTTTCTGTTCATTCCTGTTTATTCCTTATGGGCCACACTGTAGTAGATGTTGTAGGAAAATAAAAAAGGGTTGACAAGTCTTACTGTGAAAGATTTCAGTATATAACAGGCTGTTTAGTACAACACAATGGAAATGTAATTTCATGCGTCATATAATTCAAAACTTTCTAATAGTCTCATTAAAAAGGTTACAAATTTTAATTTTAAGTTTATGTCTTATTTAATCTAATCTAATCTAAAATTCTATTATTTTGACATGTGGTCAATAGAAATCATGACTAATGCTATAGTTTACATTTTTTTGCACAAAATCTTCAACCTCCAGTGTGTAGTTTACATATCTAGCACATCTCAATTCAGATGATAAATTTTCATTAGACATACTTGATCTATATTTAATTTGTGATAATTTGTCAAACGTTTTGTTTTTATTCATATTAGCAAGGAGCAACTTGTAGCCTTGTAACTTTGGAATGAACTTTATAGGCAAGGAAAAGAATATTTTGTTTCCAAAGAAAGCCTTGGGAATGGATACTAGAGATAGAGCTGGACTAAAACCTAGGTTTTCGGATTATCTATTTCCCTTAATATTATAATGACTTTTGTTGTTGTTGTTTAAAGCAGTATGCCTGCTTTAAAACCTAGAAAACTTTCAGGGTTATTGTTGTTGATGTTGTTGATTGATTTTTTAAGATACTTTCATCTGGTATGGTAAAGAAATTTCTGGCTAAAGCTGCTGTGTAAGGATTAGCCTTATCTGCTGCTTAAGGATTGTGATATTTTTGTTATCAACGGCTATCTAAGATAGTGGAAGATACGAATTTGTGAATTCTAGCTTCGAGGATTTTATAGTACTCTCCTGTCCAATCAGAAATCCTCCTACGTAGCCCTCAAATCTCTGGAACGTTTCCGGGACACTCCCTGTGTTGACTGTTCATGTTTTTCTTGGTATATAAGGTATAATCGTTGGAATCCTTCCTTTTTATTTCTTTCAGCCTATTTCTGATTTACTAAGACTTGCTGTTAACTACCCTTTACTTATTTTTTTAGTTATTACTTACTGTATTTGGTGTGGTTTAACTTTTCTTCATATTTTGTTTTATTTTTCATATTTGCCTTAATTTTTGCTGTACTTTTAATTAGATTAGTTATATTTGATGACATTTTGATGCATCCTCATTGTTAATGAGCAAATTGTTTCTCTCGCCTTAAATAAGATCTCATTAACTTTGTAAGCTATCTTTTCCACATCATCTAGACAATCAATTTCCTTTGATTCAGTGGTATTTCGTCTTGTGGCACCTGCCCCCCCATCTTTCCATGTTAACATATTAATAGTTCCATGCCTTTAGAAACTAAAACTTCTAAAGTGAGTTTAAAAATAATTTTAAATCTTTAAAAAATTATCTAAATTTATATTTTGTAGCATTATTAGAAAGAATTTTTTTTTTTTAGATGAAACAATTAAAAATATCAAGTGAGCCTGTGGGAGTGGTTTTAATATTCACAGTGATAAAATGTTACAGCATAATTACACCAAAAAAATCTGTGGGTATTGACACATTAACACCAGATATCTTTGAGGTTTTCTAGGAAAATGAGGTGTGTTTGTGCATTAACTTCCCATCAAATAAATTTTATTTTTTTTGTTGCTGTTGGTAGAATGCATCCGAAAGTTATTCTTTGTAGGTGGCAAACAAATGCTGAAACAAATGGATTTCATTCTGCGTATTTCTGTATCTTTATCACACCATTGTCTTTGAAGGTATTCATTTTTCACAGTGCAATCGTTTCTTTTGTTTTTATGACTTCCAGTGAATTTGAGCTTTTGATTTACTCGTATAGGTCATGTGTAAGGTTTTGGCTTGCCAGCCCAATTGCTGCCAAAAAACTTTTTTTCTTTTTTCAAAATAGGAAAACTGTTCTAGAAAAAGTTTCTTCCTAATCCAAGTACACATGCTGTGAGTGAATCCTTTGAATGGGTAGGAGGCTTTTATAACCTTTACCATTCCTGGTGTGTGTCTTCCTTAGTAATCCTCTGAGATAGCCATCTGGTTTTTTTGCTGGAACATGTTCAGATAGCTCAGTCTTTTTGAGAAAACATGTACCGTTATTGGACAGACAACTGATGACTAAAAATGTGTATTTAAAATAAGCTGAAATTTACCTTTAGTTCTCTATTTTCCACCTTAAATAGCATAGAAGATCTTTACTTGTTTTCTACCTAATTACCTTTCAATTACTGAAAAATCTTAACCAGATCATACTCATCTGTTGAACAGTTATTTGAGTGCTTGCCTGCTGTGTACTGGGAACCATTCTAGGCATGGGAAGACATATCAACAATTTTCTTTTCATTTAATGCTTTCCAACCTATCCCAATATAGGTATCAGTGATCTGCTTCTGGAAAATCAGATGTCTTCGTCAAGAATGCTTACAGGGTCCTGTTTTCATGATTTTATTTTTATTTTTTGAAGGCAGAGTCTCACTCTACTCAGGCTGGAGTGCAGTGGCACAATCTTGGCTCACTGCAACCTCTGTCTCTTATGTTCTATCGATCCTCCTGCCCCATCCTCCTCAGTAGCTGGGGCTACAGGCGGGTGCCAGCACGCCCGGCTAATTTTTGTATTTTTAGTAGAGACTGGGTTTCACCATGTTGGCCAGGGTTCTCTCAAACTCCTGACCTCAGGTGATCTGCCTGCCTTGGCCTCCCAAAGTGCTGGAATTACAGATGCACCACCATGCCTGGCCTGTTTTTGTTATTTTATTTTATTTTTGGAGATAGAATCTCGCTCTGTTGCTGAGGCTGGAGTGCAGTGGCACAATCTTGGCTCACTGCAACCTCTGCCTCCCGGGTTCTATCAGTCTTCCTGCCTCATCCTCCTGAGTAGCTGGGATTACAGGCGCGTGCCAGCATGCCCGGCTAATTTTTGTATTTTTAGTAAAGACAAGGTTTCGCCATGTTGGCCAGGGTTCTCTTGAACTCCCGACCTCAGGTGATCTGCCTGCCTTGGCCTCCCAAAGTGCTGGGATTACAGGTGTACCACCATGCCTGGCCTGTTTTTGTTATTTTAAATTGCAGCTTCTGCAGGATATTGAGAATCCTGAAGAGGAAGGTCTTGATAAATCATCAGGGGAAACAATCAGTGCTTTGGGATTAAAGAAGAAAAGAGGAAGCAGGGGCAGGAAAATGGAAGGTCGCACAGTTGCATACCTTGTTTAAGTTTATAAATTTCTTTGTATGGTGCTGTAAAATCTTGTTACTTACATTGAAATTCTTAGGCCAGTAACATTGGCATGCCTCAATGCCTGTAAGAAAAGCAGAATCTCAGGCCTCACTTCAGACTGACTGAATAAAAATCTACATTTTAACAAGACCCTCTGTCAGCCTTAATGTTCCTTAAAATGTGAAAGGCACTACCTAAGAGGAATAGCAGCTTCCTTTTAAAATAATTAAAACAAAAACACCCTCCATCACATTTAATGATAACATTTATCATTATCTAGAACTTCTTTTCAACGATTAACATCCAGTGGTTTTCTTTTGAGCTTTATTGTTGTCTGTGGAAATGTATAGTGTGATAATGCATTCAGGACACATACCCAGTGGCAGAGGATGGCTCACCTGAGTGCGGTGAGGTGGTACCTTTTTCCATATCAGCAACATCTGAGGTGCATATCCACTTTTTTGGCCCTTGGTCTGCCTTTCAAAATGTGTACATGTAATGCTGATATTCTATCAGTATAGTTGGTTAAGATGTGACTTCAGGCTTTTCTCGTATATAATTTTGTTTTGGTGTTTTATTGAGTTTGGGGGAAGTAAATCTAAAATTATCCTTTGTAATTATTGGCCCAAAATTACTATATTATGCGACATATACACTCTATAAAGTTTGGGTGTTAAAATCATGGGAACAATTTTCTTTTGGAAGATTGTTAACCAGAGAGATGTTCTGTAAGTTATGCCTCTTCAGGCTTTTCAATTCCTGAGTATCCCTTTACAAATGAGACATCTGTGACTGAATACATTCTTCTAGATATGGCTTGAAGGCAAAGAAAGTAGTCACGTGATCACATTCTTTTCTCTGGATGATACCATCCTATTAAATAAGCCCATGCTTTTGATTTGGGGGAATGATAGTTGAGGAGTTGTGAAGTTTGAATTCAGTAAAGCCTTTTCTGACCTCACTTTTTTTTTTTTTTTTTGATGAATCTGGCATCTGAATTGGTTACTATAAGTCAGAATGTATCAAAGCCATTTGAAAATGGAATTAAAATGACCTCTTTGTGAAAAATACTTGTTAATACTTGTAATTATGGTTTCTTTTCTATAGGGGAAACATATGTTTTCAGGCTGTTTAACATTTTATTCATTGAGCCAACATTGTCTGTTATGCATGTGGCATCATACTAAATCCATGCAATTGAAATACATGGTCCAAGGTTTCACGGAGATTAGAGCCTAGTAGGGCAAATGGAGAAGCAAGTGAGACATTAGAGTACAGTATGATAAGAGACATGCAGGGGCAACCTTGGATCACATAGGAAGGATTTGGGGGTTTATTGAAGGTGTCTGGAAAGAAGAAATAAATATTTAAGGTGGTAAATTGTTTTAAAATTTTTATTTTTGTGATTAACACTGTGAGATGTTTATGTACCTTAGTCCACTTCTGATTGTATGCGGAGTGTATAATTCTGGGAGTAGAATTAAATAATCAAAGTTATGAGCCTCTGGGGTTTCCAGTACATGTTCCTAGGTGGCTTTCCAGAAAGGCTGTAGCAGGTTATGTGGCAGTATCAGCACACTAGCGTGTCGCTTCAGTATGTCCTTGCTGGCAGTGGATGCTCTGCAACTCTGGATGGAAATACTCATGGATTACAGCTGCTGCTGCTTTTTCACTCCCACATCATGGTTTTTGCAGTACTCTTGGTAGTACCGCCTGTAATCTAAGGTGGAAAACATTGTCCAAGACTTGAAAATGATCAGAAAAGATGACTAGGAGTCTTTTCAGTGGAACGCTGGGCTTGGTTAGTGGATCCTGAAGTGACTAGATACAGGGTGTATACCTTTCACTTTTTTTTGATTAGGCAATTTTGCAACATTGTAGGGATAGAAGTTAACGAATAGTCATGCAAATGATTTTTTTTTTTTTTGGATGGAGTCTCACTCTGTCGTCCAGGCGGGAGTGCAGTGGTGCAATCTTGGCTCACTGCAACCTCTGCTGCCCGGGTTTAAGCAATTCTCCTGCCTTAGCCTCCTGAGTAACTGGGATTGCAGGCGCCTGGCACTGCACCTAGCTAAGTTTTGTATTTTTAGTAGAGACGGGGTTTCATCATCTTGGCCAGGCTGGTTTTGAACACCTGACCTCATGATCCACCCACCTTGGCCTCCCAAAGTGTTGTGATTACAGGCGTGAGCCACCGTGCCCGGCCACGATTCTTATCTATAATGCAAATGGAATTTTGTCCAGTGGGATAGAATTGATTTCCACCCTGAAGAAATATCCCCAGATGGTATGTTTCATTGCTCTATAGTAGAGATTACTAAACTTCCAGTTTTAGTCTTCAGTGTCTCAGTAATTTTTTCATGGGGCCACCAGCACCAAATACCTCATAGTAACTTCTATTAAGTAATTAGGTCCAAAAAACCTGTTAGTAGTTTGTACAGTGTCCCCTGTTGGTTCAGCGAGGCACCCTGAATGCTTTGCCAGTCAGCTTGGGAACCTTTCTTGTAACCAGATTCACCACTGATTTCGGTAATACTCTGGCCACACACACACGCACACACACACTCTCTCTCTCTCAAGTTTGTACTCATAACCTCATTAATTGATCAGCTGAATAATATCTTTGGCATGTGTTCCTTTTATATTTGCATGAAGGTTGTGATTCTAAACTTTTTTGAAATCACTCTTTAAGCGCCAGTTAAATTCTTAATTTGTTGTTAATTTAAAAGGTGAGTAAATCGGTCATCTGAACTTTCTTTGAAGTCAGTTTCTTTATCTATAAATGACCTGTCATAGACCATGAGAATTAAAAGTAAAAATGCATCTGTAAAAGCATAGCATGGAGCCTTTGAGGACAATGTGCAAAGTGGGCAGGTCACACATACCTTGGAGCTTGGGGGATTCCTCAGGTGCTCATCCCATAGAAAGGACTTAGGCTAGGCTCGCCTGTGCTGCAGGGTGCCCTGGTAATCACTCCAGGAGAGGAATCTCAACTGCTGCCCTCCCACCCCCACAAAAGTTGCACATGTTTGCTGGGACCTCCAGGTGACTGTGTGACACTGTGTGTCTGGGAACTTCCAGGTTACTAGAGTGGAGAGCTTGTGTTGCTAAGCTGATAATTTCAGCCTATTTTTGCATTGTTAAGTCCGAGCTGCTGAACTAGCTCCTTGAAAAGATCCAGAAACCGGGGAAGGGAAGGAGGTGAAATGAACTCCAGGACCATCTGTAATTGTATTTATATTCCCTCACTTGTTTTCTGAAAAAGTGAAATGTATCCAGTAGTCATAACTTTCCATTTGGACAGCAATTATATAGTTTGGTCATTTTAATTTCCATATGCTTGATCTCAATGTGCTAAGTATTATCTTCTAACTGTAGATATGACTTTATTTCCCCAAACCAGCAAGTGTTGGAGTCAACTCTAAAAACGCTTTCTTCTCCTTCAAATTTTAAACTTCTAAAATTCTAACTAAAATTTGGAAATAGAATAGAATATATTTAGGCTTCATGAGATATCCAAGGAATGGAAAGTAAAAGAAGCTGACCTAGACTGAAGTACAAGGCTAGGAATATTTACATAGGAACATCAGGCGTAGATTAGGACTGAGAAAAATGAGATGGCAGTGATTTACAAGTAGGTGTCCAATACCCAAAGCTCTAAAGTAGCTTACAAAACCAAAGTAGTTAGGGTGTGGGAAGCCTGGTGGAATATTTATACTGTTTTGTTCAAAACTATAAAATAGTTTCCTCCTTTAATTTTTGCTGTCTGTCTTGATCCAAATTACTATTATCATAGGAACAATTGGTTTCTGAATGTTCTTTCTTGCCTATTATCAATTCATCTGATTTAGTGTTGTCTGCTTCAGTGGATCTGTTAGAATCTGCCTGCGACAATTCTTGTTGATTAAAAAAAAAATGCCGGTGAAGGGAACCATATGCAGACCAACTCATACTAATGACATTCATAGAAACTAGTGATTCCATTGAAGTGTGCATTGGACTGTGACACTAGATAACTATGAAAGGATTAGGCATATGGTGGTATTGTATACTTGAAGCCTATCATAAATTTAACCTTTCTATTACTGTTAGGAGATGAGTTATTGTTTCCACTTGCCAGGTAAGAACAATACTTGAGATGAGATCCGACGTTACGCTTTTGCCCTTGCACTGCTTTTTGAAGTGTAAATGGCTTATGTTTAGTCAATCTTCTTGTTGTGAAATTGCATCATTTTTATGCCATCCAAGAGTTAGAGCTGCTGATGCAGCTATTAACAGACACAGAAGCACTGCTCAGTTGAGACAACATGTTAGAGGTGGGTGAGTTCTCTGAGGAATTTTCTGCTCACTTGTACCACACAATTTGAGTCATGTTTGCACTGCATAAACTGTATCTTTCATTTTTATATATTTATATATGTTTGCATAATACAGATGATTACTAGTATTTACTGAGAGCTTACTGTATGCAAGGAACTGTTCCAAGTTTTCCATGTATTACCTTGTTTATTCTCACAGTCATCTTTTTTTTTTTTCTCTTTTTGAGACAGAGTTTCGCTCTTGTTGCCCAGGCTGGAGTGCAATGGCACGTTCCCGGCTCACCGCAACCTCCGCCTCCTGGGTTCTAGTGATTCTCCTGCTTCAACCTCCCGAGTAGCTGGGATTACAGGCATGTGCCACAACGCCCGATAATTTTTTGTATTTTTAGTAGAGACAGGGTTTCTCCATGTTGGTCAGGCTGGTCTTGAACTCCCAACCTTAGGTGATCCGCCCACCTCAGCCTCCCAAGGTGCTGGGATTACAGGCGTGAGCCACTATGCCCAGCTATTCTCATAAATATTCTTAAGGGGAATATACTGTTACCCCCGATTTTAGAAATGAGAATGCTGAGATAGATACCGAGAGATTGACTACCTTGCCCAAGGTCACATGTGCAGGAAGCAGCAGAGTAGAGGTTTAGACCCAAGTAGTCTGGCTGCAGAGCCTGTTGGGTAACCACTACCACAATACTGATTTTGTATGTGTATATGTGGTATGGCTGATAGAGTTTTATTTCTTTTTGAAGACTTTTTTTCCCCCAATCTATACATCTCTTGTCTCTGAGATCACTTTAAGTTTATTCTCAACCTGGTCAGTGAGTCTATCACTATCCTTAGTGGGAAACAGTACATCAGCTAAGGAATGCATTTGGGTGTAAGTAATAGGGAAACTCATCTCACCATAGGTTGAACAATTAGAAACTGATTTTCCTTAAACGATGAATCTGGAGGTAGGTGGTGGAGAGCTGGCGTAGCTGCTGTACACCGTTGATAGGGATGCAGGCCTGTTCTTTGCTCTTCTGTCTTTCTGTGTTGGCTGTAAGCCTCATGCTTGTGATCTCATTAGAGGCGAGGTAGTTATTACAACTTCAGGCATCAAGGATGCATTCTAAGCAGAAAGAAAAGTATGGAGGGATTTTAAAACGGGTCATGCCAACCTGGTTCATCCCCCTATATCAGAAAACCAAAAGCCTTCTCAGAAGATCCACAATCCACATGATTGACTTATTTTATTTCATATTGGCCAGAACTAGGTTATGTGGCCATTCCTACAGAGCAATCACGTGGAATCCTGTTCTTCTGACTGATTTTGGCCAGGAACAGTTCATCTTCTGGGACTGGGATATGGGCATACTAGCAACTAAATGAACTGAAGTGGTACTGACAGAGAAGTTGGACGGATGGATATGGTGGAAACAGTGGACAGAACTGGCCACAGGATGACTTCCAGGAGCTCTAGCCAAATATTCAAGGTTTGGAATCATTGTAATCTTGCTTGTAGTTGGGATCTGAGTGTTGGAGGTGAAAGTTGCCAGGATATATTTGCCATCTTTGATCTCAGATTAAGTGGTTCAATTCCTGCTTTTTCTTGGAAGCCTTTTTATAATACTCCAGGAATGTCGTTTCTCTGGATTTGGGAGTTTACCTTGCTCTTTGTTTTCTGCCCATTCCAGAGCTTCTCAAATAATGACATTCTTGCTCCTGAATTCCAGCTAGTGATGAGGCCTTGTTACTTGTTGACAGGTTTTTCTGATACTGTCCTTTGTCCCACCGTATAGTCTGCTTTGATTTTTTTATTCTCCTACCTGAGATGCTTATTTTGTATTGAACCATTCCTGATGTCTCAGTTTTATTCACTGTGTTCATATCATTGGTCAGGCACTATTTTAAGATAACTAGGTGGTCTGAGTATATGCTAAAGCGTATAAAAATGACAGTAGCATGCTACCAAATTATTTGCTTTTAGCTGACATTCAAATTTTAATGGGCAGTCAGGCACTTGCATTAAACATTACTTGGTAATCTTCTATGGGTTAACGTACCAAGGCTGTGATATATGTCATACATACCTGAGATGTAGTTGCAGTGGTTTGGGACATAACTTTTTTTATTCTCGTATTTATGTTTTTTTTCTTTTGATATTCCTATGTGTGCTCTTTGTGTTTAAGAGAAAGGATTGCCTATTTTTAAGCTTTTGGAGAGAAAGATAGTTCAGAGAAAAGTAAATTGAGGATCACAAGGCAGTGTCACTTGTTGAGTGATACTGTAGTTGATCTGTGTGCTTAGCTATGCTCTTGGAGGGGAGTGACATGAATTCTTATTTATCTTTATGCCTCATATGCTAAGCATCCTACCACATATATTTAGACAATGAGTTGACTTTAAGTTGACTTGCCAGGCTGCTCATCTCCAAATCTCTACCTTGCATGTCCCATGAATTTTTTTCCCCTGTCCTTGCATTGGTATCAAAACCCTAAACTATAAGGCCCACAGCCTTTGGCTAGACTTCCTTCACTCCCGGTCTTGCCACTGAGCCTCAGCAGCATCCGCTCATGAGTTTGTTATTCTGGCTTCAGATTTCCACTTGGCAACCCCTGCCCCCAGTTACACACAAACTTGGGGATTTCCCTCTCTTGTGAGGGCAGCTATGTTTTTAGAGAGCAGTATTTATCTATTTATTCTATTTCATATAGCATTTAGAGGGGTTCATGCTAAAATAGTTCTGTATATGGGCCGGGTGTGGTGGCTCATGCCTATAATTCTAGCACTTTGGGAGGCCAAGGAGGGTGAATCATCCAAAGTCAGGAGTTTGAGGGCCAGCCTGGCCAACGTGGTAAAACACCGTCTCTACTGAAAATACACAAATTAGCCGGGCGTGGTGGCGTGCGCCTGTAATCCCAGCTACTCGGGAGGCTGAGGCAGGGGAATCACTTGAACCCGGGAGGCGGAGGTTGCAGTGAGCCAGGATCACACCACTGCACTCCAGCTTCGGTGACAGAGCGAAACTCTTATCTCAAAAAAAAAAAAAAAAAGAAAAAAAAAGAATTATTTATCAGCTTAGTCTGCTGTGTTTCCAAAGCTGTCTTTCTTATAAAGCAGAGAATCTTACACACACTGAAACCTTTAACAGACAGCTGACTATTGTGTGAACTATGTATATCACCCAATATGATTTATTTTTTCCTCATGATTCTGCAATCTGGGCTGCATCAGGTGGGTCTTTCTTCTGTTCCAATTGCCACCTTTTGAGGTTGGAACGTTTAAGATGGCTTCTTTACTCACCTGTTAGGTGCCTTTTCTCGTAGGCCTGGAAAAGGCCTGGCTGGGCCTGTCTTTCCACCTGATTTCTCCAATGTGGCTCCTGGATCTCTTTACTAAGGACTCCAAGAAGGGCATACCAGGAAAGTAATCCCTGATGTAGAAGCTTACTTTATGCATGCGAACGTTACACTGCCAAAGCAATCACATGACCCAGCTGGGCGCTAGATGTACAAGCACTTGGATATTAGGGGTGTGGTTTGGGTACCATCAATATAACGGAGTGGTTTACCACCTTATATACATAATTTCATGCAATCAATTTTGTGGAAGGAGTGCATTTTATTCCATTTTGTTTTATCTACAGTGAATTCTGTTATTATAACTATCTTCCTGCAACCATAATATTATACTTCATAACATACTAATGTTACATGCAGTGTAACATTAGCATGTGTAAGGCAAGCTTCTACATCAGGGATTACCTTCCTCGTATGCCTTTCTTGGAGCTCTTAGTAAAGAGATCCAGGAACCACATTGAAGAAATATTTTGAGATGTTAGATTTACTAAAAAGTTACAAAAATAGTAGAATTCCCTTATGCCTTTCACCTGGTTTCTACAAATGTTAACATACTGCATAACCACAAATTAAAAATCAACATTGGTATAATGCTATTTACAAAACTACAAGCTTTATTCAGCCTCCACCAGTTTTTTTCACTAATACCCATTTTCTGGTGTAGGATTGAATCCAGGATCCCGTATTGCATTTACTTGCCATGTCTCCTTAATCTTTCCAAGTCTTTCATGGCCTGGATACTTTTGGAGAGTAGTGGCCAGTTATTTTGCAGAATGTCCCTAAATTTGGGGTCGTCTCATGTTTCCTCATGATTAGGTTTAAGTAATGCATTGTTGGCAAGAGGCCCACAGAGACAATGTGCCCTTTTCAGTGCATGATGTTAAGGGTATGTTATATTAATGTGTCTTACTGGTGCAGGTAACCTTGTTCATGCCTGAATACGATGTTCTGACCCAGCTTTTTCTACTGTAAAGCCACTTTCTTTTTGCAGTTAAATATCTTCAGGTAGATACTTTGGAATTATGCACGTATCCTGTTTCTTCTCAAACTTTGGCTCAGTATTTTTATATGTCATTGTTCGATGGGTTTTTTTCTGCAACAATTATTACTGTGCTGTTCTAATGGTGATTTTTCTCTTTGCCTCTTTCCTTTTACATTTATTTTTATTTTATTTTCTAAATGGAGTCTTGCTTTGTTGTCTAGGCTGGAGTGCAGTGGCCTGGTCTTGGGTCACTGCAACCTCCACCTCCCAGGTTCAAGCAATTCTCCTGCCTCAGCCTCCTGAGTAGCTGGGATTACAGGCATGTGCCACCATGCTCGGCTAACTTTTGTATTTTTAGTAGAGATGGGGTTTCACCATGTTGATCAGGCTGGTCTTAGTCTTAAACTCCTGACCTTGTGATCCGCCCGGCCTGGCCTCCCAACACGCTGGGATTACAGGCGTGAGCCACTGTGCCTGACTGCCTTTTACATTTATTAATTGGACTTTTTTTTGTAAGGAAAAGCTCCTCCATTTATTTTAAATTTATTATAATTTATATCAGTGTGAATATATAGGTATTTTATGTATTATAATTCGATGCTGTTTATTTTGTTGCTCAGTGTTCTAGCTTTGGCGATTAGAAGTTCAGTTTGGTTCCTGGGTCCATTTGATATATTCCCATTCTTTCTGAACATTCTTAATTTCTGGCACTGCAGGATGCTCTAGGCTTATCTTGTTTGTTCCCTGCCCCAGCCCCAGAATCAATCACTTCAAGGTGCCTTGACCCCTTATTGGAGAATGGTATCTAGAAACCAAGATCTCGGGGCTACCTGTGCTCATTGCTACTGTGGTGTCAGTTGCTTCAAGGTCCTTTCAGTGACTAGAGTCAGGAAAATATGTATACTAACTCATACATATATACAAATCTATATTTTGGTATGTATATTTATGTGTTAGTGTTCATATATAATAAAAAACATTAGTTCATGCTGATATGTTGGATTACAGTCCAATAGCACAGAGTTCACTCTAGCCTTATCAATTTCCTTATTTGTAATTTCTCTGACAGTGAAAAACTTGGTTCTCATTACCTATAATACATTTATTTGCTCATACATAGTATACATATAAAGTGGCTTTGCTTTATATGTACACATATAAAGTGAAGTAGATAGTATACATGTAAAGGATTGCTAGCCCATATCCCTGTGAGAAACAGACTTATTAACTAGAGTAAGAATTTTGTGTACAGTCTTTTTTGTCTTTAGCCTTACAGTATCTAATCTAAATACTGTTTTCCAAAGTTACTTTCAATTGTTCTACAAACCAAGTAGTTGTTAGAATTGTCAAACATATGAAGGAAGATAGGAAAAGAGGAAAAATAGGTAGCAAATGAAGGCCTTAAGCCAATTTTTTGAGGAAAATGTGTGTGTGTTTTTCTTTATTCCTGAATCTTTTGACTTTTGTGTTTGTTGCACAGAAGTATCTTGGATGCTTTTGGTTAGAGTCTCAGTTTGCTGGAGAGGTGAGGTGGTATAGTGAGACAATGTTTACATTTCTTTAACTGTCTGTTGCCCATGCATTTTTAAACACTTAAAATATGTAAAAATTAAAAACAGCTTCTTTTGATATATATGTAAAAAGTTAAGTAATAATATATGTGAGAACGATACATGTATTTTCAGCCAAATGCCTTTCACCAGTTGTTTTAAAATAATTAGGTAACTTGCCTGCTTTTACTTTAAAGGTTTTTTAGTAGAATGCTCTAGTGTTCTTATAGAATGTTAACAGTGTAATACATTAAATCTTTCTTATAGTGACTGAATTACTGTTCTGTTGTTTTCTAGAAGAGGCTGAGTTTGTAAAAGGTTGGGGAAGATTTTCTACTGATGATGTATGGATAACCTTATTAAAAAAAAGAAATGAAGGCTAGCGTATAGAAAACCTTGGAGCCCAAGATATTTTGTCTTTTGTAGAGCTTCTGACTTAGATGGTACATGGTAGTGACTGAAGGCAAAATGAATGAAGGTTATGATGGAATGGGAGGAAACTGGAACTTGGAGAAGATAACACTATGACAGGATTTTAGACTTAAATACAAAGATATTTGACCTGGAAAGCCATTGTAGTAAGAGAGGTAGTGATTGCATATTTAAAGGAGTTTAAAAACAATAGCAGTTATATTTGCTCTAATATTTTTTTATGTGAGCCATAACTCATAGAAGAATGGCTGTCTACACAGTGTTATTCTAGTCAACTTAACTGCATTAGATAGCATCTGGGTGAGTGTTATATAAATAGCCTGCTTACTGAAAAATTTCAGTGCATATTACAGTTTATAATATGTTAAATAAATAATCTATTAAGGAAAAAATGCTGTCAAAGTATAATGAAAATGTAAATGTATTCATTACTTTGTGTTAGTGCTATGGCTACTAAAAATATCGGGTTTTAATGTCTCAGGAGGATTTAACAAGTAACAAAAGTCAGTGGGTCTAGGAAGTATTAATTGGTGGTTTGAGTTCATCAAAGTTAGGTCTAATTAAGGGTTCACTTAAAAAGGACAAAATGGGATCTCAGAAAAGTTATAAAAAATGTTTTAATTGGTTTAGCGATATAACTTGAAATTGGATCTGCAATGGCTACCTGCACCTTATAAATTACAGTAAGCAGTATTAATACAAAAAAAAAAAAAAAAAGACTGATTACAGATTATTCCTGGCCTTCTCCCCTTTCCCTTTTCCCTCTTCTCAGCCTTTTAGAAAATTTTTTACTTTTCCTGTCTCTTTTTGTTTGAAGCTTCCTTTCAATGTGCCCTGGATCTTAAGGATCTGTGTATTGAGATATAAATAAAGGGAACTAAAGAAGTCCTCAAAACAGGTTATTAAAATGGAATAAAGATATATATAAAAAGTTCTCAAAGTCACTTGTAATATAAATTGTCCCTTTGTCCAAAGCACCACCTGCCCTATTTTAGCCCTGCCTCATCACAGAATCTTTGATGAATAGTCAGTTTTAAAATATAGGATTCGGTCAATAAATTACTTATGGGAATATGTTCACTCTGTTTTTGGCAACACTAGAAAGTGTTTGAAAACACAGAAACGAATCCAAAACCAGTTACCGTAACATCACCAATATAGGATTCATTGTAATATGTGCTAAATGCTTTATTCTGCCATGTAATAGCATATGGGAAAGGGCTGTGGGTCATGAGCATTTTTTAAGTTGTTGTATGTGGCTACAGTGAATTTTAAGTCAGTTTTTGGCCTTTGTGCATAGTTGAAGATAAGATACTTGCTTGGTTTAATTTTTGTTTTTTAAAGTTAATGGTGAATGGTTGAGCCTGGAAAGTGTCAGATTTACCTTAGTAAAAGAAATCTATTAGCTGTGCTGATTAGCTCTAATTAAGTTTAAATGTGTGCAGACAGCCTTATCCAAAGTCTGTGTTTTGTTTGTAGTTTTAAACTCAGAATATATTTTCTCATGGAAATTAAATTACAGTGTTGGTTAAGGTCTTAGACTACCTCATAAAAACTCACTCAATGCATAATGTAGCAGGATTTTAGTACTTTTGGCAATCAGATATGCTTCCTGGCTTCTGAATTTTTGGCAGGAAGTGTGAGATTGAGACTCCGGAAGTGGCCGTGGTAGCAGGTTGGAAGGCAGTGGAGGAAGTGTCTCCAGGTTCCAAGCACAACAGAAGCTGTGGCCCTTTAAATATGTGGGTCCTAAATCTGGTTGGTTGCCTGTATTATATATTCCAGCCCATTTTTCTTTGAGCCTCACTTCATCTATTAAAGCTCTCCTTTCCCAGTAAATCACAGGCTGCATTATAATATTTTAGTTTTTCTTTTTTCCTTCACATAGTCATTGTGCATGAGCAATTCTGAGTTTCAATTGTGAAAGTTAATTATAAGTGAAACTGAAGTCTGTATGTTCTTGAAGAAGCTTGGAGTATATATCGACAGTTTTTTCTTTG
The DNA here is from genome assembly GCF_002776525.5 of Piliocolobus tephrosceles. Taxonomy (NCBI): domain Eukaryota; kingdom Metazoa; phylum Chordata; class Mammalia; order Primates; family Cercopithecidae; genus Piliocolobus; species Piliocolobus tephrosceles. The sequence continues at coordinate 133,671,098 of NC_045441.1, read as the reverse complement.
AGATTACTTTAATTTCTTTTATCTTTGTTCAGTATCTTAAGCTTTTAAAATAAGGACTAATTTTCAGAAGAGCTGTTCTTCTTTCCTGTAATGTCAGAATCTCACATAGTGATAGCAGGCTAAATTTTCACTGAGGGTTGAAAAGCAATTCTTCTCCTTTTTTAATGGCAACACTGTCAAACTAGTGCTAGAATGATACAAATAATTCTTGTGGGCTATAACCATTACGATCCTACACGTGTAATTTCAGGTGTATTCAGTCTTTATGTGAGCTTGAATTCTAGGCAGCTGATCTGATAGTTTGCACATGCCAGGATTTTAAAGTTTATTATATTTTTATTCAAAGTTCTCATGTATCCAGTTGGTTTAAAAAATGATGTTTTAAAATGTGAATTCCTGCAGAGCTGAATTCTATGCTGTTGAATGCCTGCACTCTACATAGAAATGGTAAAGTTTCCAAGGGATGACAAAATAGGCCGAATTATTCTAAATTAAAGGTTTCCTGGTTTTGTATCTCTGGCAGGTTTCTTCTATCCAAAGAAATGGTGGTAGAGAGTTTCTTCTAAAGCTATAAACTTTAAATTTCCTTTACCTTTTTTTCCCAAACTTGCCTCTATGTAAGGCTATTCCGATAATGCTGTGGTCAGCTCTTGAGAGTACAAGATTTCTTTGCTGTAAAGAAAAATAATATTGGGATGTGGATACTATTTAAAGGAAGCTTTGGCTTAGTTCAACAGTGATCAAATAGCTACAGTTTGTGTCTGGCTTATTCTGACTATAATTTTTGGCGGTGCTCTGGATGTCATAACATTAATTTCAGGTTGAAATGGCCGTCTAAATTCAGATTTGGCATTTCTTCTCTCTAGATTTTGCCCAGCACATCTTTGTCCTTGGAGGAAGGATATTCCTCTTGTTTTTGTTCTGCCTTTTTATCATCTTCGTGTTTTTGAGCTGTTGGAGCATTAGTCTTCAAGGCCTTCTCGGGAGAGATTGAACTGGATGGGTGGTTGGATTAACTTATATTGATTTTCAGCCAAGGAGCCTGTGACGCCAGCTTGCCTCTACAGAGTGGGACAAAGGGGAGGACCAGCAGTGTGCCCTGTCTAGTGAAGCATTTTTTTTTTTTTTCTGGCCACAGGAAGTAGTTAGGGATTTTGGACACCTTGGCTGTAGGTGATGAAATCCAATTTGTTTCCTCTGATAAAAGGGCAGTGAAGGCAAGAAGTGTGATCGAGTGTATCATGGAGAGTGGTTGTTAACTAAAGAATTCAGGCTCAGCTTGGTGGTCTGAGTTGATCTTAGGTCACTGAGGACTCCTGCTTTGACTCAGTAGAAAGTAGCCAACGTGTTGAAGAAGTAATTTTTTTAGTGAAAAAGTGGTGGGCATTTTGTTTAATATAATTACAGATATAGCAGAGTATCTTGGCATTTGTCACTAAATCTTTTAATACGCCTCTTGCAGAACAGTGAGAGAATGTGAAAAGTTACAAACTGTTGATATATAATACTAATAAAAGCCATCACACTCGCTGCAATTGTATGTAGAGATGTATTATTAAAGTAAAAGACCTAAAAGAAGTTTCATGTAAGGCTGGAGATTTTTCAGTGATTTCAGGATTTGAAATAAAGTTTTATTTTTAAAATGTGAAATTTTGTGATAATATACAGGGGAAGAAAAGTAGCTTTCCTTTGCTACTACATGCTGCATATAGAGGAATAAATGAAATTTGCTCTGAAAATATTTTTATTTGGAACCTCCAGTGAGTATTTATACATATTTGTGTAGAATTCATTTTATGTTTGTTACACATTGAACTAAGGAACACAGAAATGAAACTTAAATTTCAGGAGGATAAATTATTTTAATAGAATTTTATAACTGCAAGGGTAAATACTAGCTTACCATTTTTTATAGTCAGAATTTTCATTACTACACAGTGTCACCTAAAGAGCCTTGCATAAATTTAATTTGTTATTTATTAACAAACAAATCCAGAAGCATGAACTTGTTCAACTTACTGAGGAAAGAGAATCTGAGTAGTTACCTGTTTCTCGAATTTGATGATGTTTATTTAGGAATATCATGCTGATATTCAGTGTATACAAATGTGTATGTTTTTGGAATTACTTTAGAACTATTTCTTTTATATTAAGTTAAAACGGAATAATTTCAAACTTGAAAAACGAACTTTTAAATTAAAGTCTTTTTTCTTTAAATTTTTATTAGGATTGAAATTTTATATTACAATTTGCATAACACTGATTAGTAGGGGTTAGAGATGAAAATGTAAATTGGATTTTGCAATCAAAGACTGGTACGACTTGATTTTTTTTTTCCCCGAGCTTACAAGTTTGAAATATGAAAATGTGAGAAGTAAAGAATATATTAGTTTAAGAAAACTTGCAGAGAGGAAAATAGCATTTTTTAAAGCTCCATATTGTTATATGATGATTTTTGTATAGTATAATTTTGAAATAAATGTGAAGCTAATGTAGTAGCTATTTGTATTTTGAAGAGGGGACATAGTTTTGGATATGTCCAAAACTAACTGTAAGCAAGTAATTTGATATCTTTCTTGAAAGATAAAGGTGACGATGTTAACTGTGTGTAGTTTCAGGTAGCTTTATTACTGGTAGCAAGAAATAAGCTACTTGTGAAAATAGCGTGAAATCAAATTCAGAACAGCTGTCTAATTTATCAGCCAGAACATACTGCTCATGTTTTAAAGTATATCAATTACTCTAGGTACCCATTATTGACCTGTTCAATCTACTAATGTTTGTTCAAATCTAGAGAAAGTTTGCAAATCTTTTAAAAATAAACCAAGTAAACCTCTTACACTTCTTTTGAGTGTTCTTTCGTTTATTTTGGATTTGTATCCACTGACTATTTTAAAACAAAATACTATTTTATAACGAAATTCTCAAAAGACTTTTTGAGGCATTTTGCTATAACAGAGCAGAGAAATGATGGGGTAGCCTGAGGAGGAATTAGGGGTGTGTGTGTGTGTTTTAAAGCATGGAGAATTAACAGGATTGTATGTGCTCCAGCAGAAAGGGAATTAATTTATAATGTAGGAGAAAAGAGGGAAGAACTACAGAAAATTATTGTCAGTTCCTGGTGCAAGTAGATGGGGTCCAAGGCACAAAAGGATGAGTTGGGCGTTAGGAACATACATTATTTATTTGTGTAGGAAGGGGCACAGAGTATATGAGCAGAGAGATGATGGTAATTGGATACGTGTGTTTGTATGAATTTGTGGAAGTTTTCTGATTGGTTCCATTTTATCCCTGAAGAGGAGTGTAAGGTTATAAGGAGAGTGAGAATGGGGAAAAGATTTGAGGTGAGAGAATATGTGAAATAAATAGTTTAGCAGAGAGTGGCAGACTGTATACCCTGTGTGCACCCATGTTGCAGTTGATTCACATTTGGCTATCTCTCTGTCCCTGAGTTGCACATCAGCAACTTTTTAACATTGTTTTCATTTGGTTTGAGGTTGGTTGTTTTTATCCATCTCCATGAAATTTAATCTCTGCGTGTAATTCTTTTGTAAACATTTCCAACTTTTAAGTTCATCTGCATGTAATTCTGATGTATTTATAATGCCCCTTTGTTCCACAGCTTTGCTGTTGTCAAAACTGGAAAAAAGATGTTTCAGTCAGTATCCTCCCAGGTATTTGGTCCAAGTAATCTGGGTAAGTTAGGCCCAGATCTGACTTGCTGTGGTATTAACTGGCACTTTTCTTCTGATTCTGGGTGGACTCATACTCTCCAGTAAAGGCCCCTTTTTAGTTGTGCAGAAGCGGTTTGAATGACACAAAGACTTCTTGGGGGCTTCTTCTTAGATCCGTAATCAAACTGGCTAAACACCAAGAACTGGGTGAATAAAGTAGAACGGAAAGACAACTGTAAGTCTCGGTATCATAATTAAAACCCTGCACGAGCATTCTCTTGCTTTTAGGAGGAGGCAATAAAAGGCTTACAATTTCCATATATTTACCTTAAATTGAATGCGCCTTCTAATCTGAGGATTAGCTTTTTTAAAAAATGAAAGTGTTTATAGATATTCTGAGGAAATTTGACATTTTGTGGTCATTTACTGATTATTTGCTGTGCCAGCACCCTAGAAAAATTCTGAAGTACTAGAGAATTAAAACTGCAGTGTGCAAAAAATGCTGTTTTACCGAGGAAAAGAGAGATCTACTGTTTTAAATGAGACATTTTTGTAAAATAGTTCATTGTAATTGAGTTTCAGTGAACCATGGCGCTAATAGAAATCTTTTATGATATGTTGCTTATTGGATGTAAAAAAAAATGAAACCCTTTATGAAAGTGGTGGCTTCATAGAATATTGTGGCTTGGATCTTACTTTAGTTAAGAAGCATTTGTTGATCACCTGTTGAGTGCAAAGCCCTATAGATGATGCTATAGGGGAGATAGAAAGGAAATAGAAGACCAGATTTCTGCCAGTGAGGTTTGAGGTAGAGATGATATCAAAACTTGATCTTTGAGCTTGCCAAGATGGCCGAATAGGAACAGCTCCGGTCTTCAGCTCCCAGCGTGAGTGATGCAGACCAACTGAGGTACCGGATTCATCTCACTGGGGCTTCTCAGACAGTGGGTGGAGCCCATGGAGCAGGGTGGGGCATCGCCTCACCCAGAAAGCGCAAGGGGTTGGGGAATTCACTTTCCTAGCCAAGGGAAGACGTGACAGATGGTACCTGGAAAATCGGGTCACTTGCACCCTAACACTGTGCTTTTACAACAGCCTTAGCAAACGGCACACCAGGAGATTATATCATGCGCCCGGCTCAGAGGGTCCCACGCCCATGGAGCCTCACTCACTGCTAGCACAGCAGTCTAAGATCAAACTGCAAGGTGGCAGCGAGGCTGGGGGAGTGGTGCCTGCCATTGCTGAGGCTTGAGTAGGTAAACAAAGTGGCCAGAATGTCGAACTGGGTGGAGCCCACCTCAGCTCAAGGAGGCCTGCCTGCCTCTGTAGACTCCATCTCGGGGGCAGGGCATAGCTGAACAAAAGGCAGCAGAAACTTCTGCAGACTTAAACGTCCCTGACAGCTTTGAAGACAGTAGTAGTTCTCCCAGAATGGAGTTTGAGATCTGAGAACGGAGAGACTGCCTCCTCAAGTGGGTCCCTGATCCCCGGGTGGCCCAACTGGGAGACACCTCTCAGTAGGGGCCGACTGACACCTCATACAGCTGGGTGCCCCTCTGAGACGAAGCTTCCAGAGGAAGTACCAGGCAGCAACAGTTACCGTTCTGCAATATTTGCTGTTCTGCAGCATCTGCTGGTGATACCTGGACAAACAGGGTCTGGAGTGGACCTCCAGCAAACTCCAACAGACCTGCAGCTGAGGGTCCTGACTGTTAGAAGGAAAACTAACAAACAGAAAGGACATCCATACCAAAACCCCATCTGTACGTCACCATCATCAAAGACCAAAGGTAGATAGAACCACAAAGATGGCGAGAAACCAGAGCAGAAAAACTGAAAATTCTAAAAATCAGAGTGCCTCTTCACCTCCAAAGGAATGCAGCTCCTTGCCAGTAACAGAATAAAGCTGGATGGAGAATGACTTTGATGAATTGAGAGAAGAAGGCTTCAGACGATCGGTAATAACAAACTTCTCCGAGCTAAAGGAGGATATTTGAACCCATCGCAGAAGCTAAAGACCTTGGAAAAAGATTAGATAAATGGCTACCTAGAATAACCAATGTAGAGAAGTCCTTAAATGACTTGATGGAGCTGAAAACCATGGCATGAGAACTACGTGACGCATGCACAAGCTTCAGTAGACTATTTGATGAAGTGGAAGAAAGGGTATCAGTGATTGAAGATCAAATGAATGAAATGAAGCCAGAAGAGAAGTTTAGAGAAAAAAAAGTAAAAAGAAATGAACAAAGCATCCAAGAAATATGGGACTATGTGAAAAGACCAAATCTACATCTGATTGGTGTACCTGAAAGTGACGGAGAGAATGGAACCAAGTTGGAAAACACTCTTCAGGATATTATCCAGGAGAACTTCCCCAACAGCTTCAATGTTGGCAAGGCAGGCCAACATTGAAATTCAGGAAACACAGAGAATGTCACAAAGATACTCCTAGAGAAGAGCAACCCCAAGACACATAAATGTCAGATTCACCAAAGTTGAAATGAAGGAAAAGATGTTAAGGGCAGCCAGGGAGAAAGGTCGGGTTACCCACAAAGGGAAGCCCATCAGACTAACAGTGGATCTCTCGGCAGAAACTACAAGCCAGAAGAGAGTGGGAGCCAATATTCAACATTCTTAAAGAAAAGAATTTTCAACCCAAAATTTAATATCCAGCCAAACTTAGCCTCGTAAGTGATGGAGAAATAAAATCCTTTATAGACAAACAAATGCTGAAAGATTTTGTCACCACCAGACCTGCCTTACAAGAGCTCTTGAAGGAAGCACTAAACATGGAAAAGAACAACCGGTACTAGCCACTGCGAAACCATGCCAAATTGTAAAGACCATCAATGCTAGGAAGAAACTGCATCAACGAACAAGCAAAATAACCTGCTAACATCATAATGACAGGATCAAATTCACACATATTAACCTTAAATATAAATAGACTAAATGTTCCAATTAGAAGACACAGATTGGCAAATTGGATAAAGAATCAAGACCCATCAGTGTGCTGTATTCAGAAGACTCATCTCATGCAAAGACACACATAGGCTCAAAATAAAGGGATGGAGGAAGATCTACCAAGCAAATGGAAAACAAAAAAAAAGTGGGACGCGCAATACTAGTCTCTGACAAAACAGACTTTAAACCAACAAAGATCAAAAGAGACAAGGCCATTACATAATGGTAAAGGGATCAATTCAACAAGAAGAGCTAACTATCCTAAATATATATGCACCCAATACAGGAGCACCCAGATTCATAAAGCAAATCCTTAGAGACCTACAAAGAGACTTAGACTCCCACACAGTAATAGTGGGAGACTTTAGCACCTCACTGTCAACATTAGACAGATTCACGAGACAAAACATTAACAAGGATATCCAGGAATTCAACTGAGCTCTGCACCAAGCGGACCTAATAGACGTCTACAGAGCTCTCCACCCCAAATCAACAGAGTATACATTCTTCTCAGCACCACATCACACGTATTCTAAAATTGACCACATAGTTGGAAGTAAAGCACTCCTCAGCAAATGTGAAAGAACAGAAATGATAACAAACTGTCTCTCTGACCACAGTGCAATCAAACTAGAACTCAGGATTAAGAAACTCACTAAAAACTGCTCAACTACATGGAAACTGAACAACCTGCTCCTGAGTGACTACAGGTACATAATGAAATGAAGGCTGAAATAAATATGTTCTTTGAAACCAATGAGAACAAAGACACAACATACCAGAATTTCTGGGACACATTTAAAGCAGTGTGTAGAGGGAAATTTATAGCACTAAATGCCCAAAAGAGAAAGCAGGAAAGATCTAAAATTGACACGCTAACGTCACAATTAAAAGAACTAGAGAAGCAACAGCAAACACATTCAAAAGCTAGCAGAAGGCAAGAAATAACTAAGATCAGAGCAAAACTGAAGGAGGTAGAGACACAAAAATCCCTTCAATAAATCAGTGAATCCAGGAGCTGGCTTTTTGACAAGATCAACAAAATTGATAGACCGCTAGCAAGACTAGTACAGAAGAAAAGAGAAAAGAATCAAATAGATGCAATAAAAAGTGAGAAAGGGGATATCACCACTGATCCCTCAGAAATACAAACTACCATCAGCGAATACTATAAACACCTCTAATAAACTAGAAAATCTAGAAGAAATGGATAAATTCCTGGACACATACACCCTCCCAAGACTAAACCAGGAGGAAGTCGAATCCCTTAATAGACCAATAACAGGTTCTGAAATTGAGGCAATAATTAATAGCCTGCCAACCAAAAAAAGTCCAGGACCAGACGGATTCACAGCCGAATTCTACCAGAGGTACAAAGAGGAGCTGGTACCATTCCTTCTGAAACTATTCCAATCAACACAAAAACAGGGGATCCTCCCTAATTTATTTTATGAGGCCAACGTCATCCTGATACCAAAGCCTGGCAGAGATGCAACAACAAAAAAAAGAATTTTAGTCCAATATCCCTGATGAACATTGATGCAAAAATCCTCAATAAAATACTGGCAAACCAAATCCAGCGGCATATCAAAAAGCTTATCCACCACGATCAAGTTGCTTCATCCCTGGGATGCAAGGCTGGTTCAACATATGCAAATCAATAAACAATCCATCGTATAAATAGAACCAAAGACAGAAACCACATGATTAGATGCGGAAAAGGCCTTTGACAAAATTCAACAGTGCTTCATGCTAAAAACTCTCAATAAACTGGGAATGATGGGACGTATCTCAAAATTATAAGAGCTATTTATGACAAACCCACAGCCAATATTATACTGAATGGGCAAAAACTGGAAGCTTTCCCTTTGAAAACTGGCACAAGACAGGGATGCCCTCTCTCACCACTCCTATTCAACATAGTGTTGGAAGTTCTGGCCAGGGCAATCAGGCAAGAGAAAGAAATAAATGATATTCAATTAGGAAAAGAGGAAGTCAAATTGTCCCTGTTTGCAGAGGACATGATTGTATATTTAGAAAACCCCATCATCCCAGCCCCAAATCTCCTTAAGCTGATAAGCAACTTCAGCAAAGTCTCAGGATACAAAATCAATCTGAAAAAATCACAAGCATTCCTATACACAAATAACAGACAACAGGAGAGCCAAATCATGAGTGAACTCCCATTCACAATTGCTCAAAGAGAATAAAATACCTAGGAATCCAACTTACAAAGGATGTGAAAGACCTCTTCAAGGAGAACTACAAACCACTGCTCAACAAAATAGAAGAGGACACAAGAAATGGAAGAACACTCCATGTTCATGGATAGGAAGAATCAAGGCCATACTGCCCAAGGTAATTTATAGATTCAATGGCATCCCCATCAAGCTACCAATGACTTTCTTCACAGAACTGGGAAAAGCTACTTTAAAGTTCATATGGAACCAAAAAAGAGCCTGCACTGCCAAGACAATTCTAAGCCAAAAGAACAAAGCTGGAGGCATCACGCTACCTTACTTCAAACTATACTACAAAACAGCTGGGTACTGATACCAAAACAGAGATTTAGAACAATGGAACAGAATAGAACCCTTGAAAATAATACCACACATCTACCATCTGCAATCAGATACTACACATCTGATCTTTGACAAACCTAACAAAAACAAGAAATGGGGAAAGGATTCCCTATTTAATAAATGGTGCTGGGAAAACTGGCTAGCCATATGTAGAAAGCTGAAACTGGATCCCTTCCTTACACCTTATACAAAACTTAATTCACGATGGACTAAAGACTTAAATGTTAGACCTAAAACCATAAAATCCCTAGAAGAGTACCTAGGTAATACCATTCAGGACATAGGCATGGGCAAGGACTTCATGACTAAAACATCAAAAGCAATGACAACAAAAGCCAGACTTGACAAATGGGATCTAATTAAACTAAAGAGCTTCTGCACAGCAAAAGAAACTACCATCAGAGTGAACAGGCAACCTACAGAATGGGAGAAAATTTTTGCAATCCACCCATCTGACAAAGGGCTAATATCCAGAATCTACAAACAACTTAAACAAATTCACAAGAAAAAAGCCAAACAACCCCATCAAAAAGTGGGCAAAGGATGTGAACAGACACTTCTCAAAAGAAGACATTTATGCAGCCCACAGACACATGAAAAAATGCTCATCATCACTGTTCATCAGAGAAATGCAAATCAAAACCACAATGAGATACCATCTCACACCAGTTAGAATGGTGATCATTAAAAAATCAGGAAACAACAGGTGCTGGAGAGGATGTGGAGAAATAGGAACACTTTTACACTGTTGATGGGACTGTAAACTAGTTCAACCATTGTGGAAGACAGTGTGCCAATTCCCGAGGGATCTAGAACTAGAAATACCATATGACCCAGCCATCCCATTACTGGGCATATACCCAAAGGATTATAAGTCATGGTGCTATAAAAACACATGCACATGTATGTTGTGCACTATTCAAAATAGCAAAGATTTGGAACCAACCAAATGTCCATCAGTGATAGACTGGATTAAGAAAATGTGGCACATATACACCATGGAATGCTATACAGCCCTAAAAAAGGAGGCATTCATGTCCTCTGTAGGGATGTGTATGAAGCTGGAAACCATCATTCCAAGCAAACTATCACAAGGACAGAAAACCAAACACTGCATGTTCTCACTCATAGGTGGGAATTAAACAATGAGAACACTTGGACACAGAGTGGGGAACATCACACACCGGGGCCTGTTGTGCGGTAGGGGGAGTGGGGAGGAATAGCGTTAGACGATATACCTATTGTAAATGACAAGTTAATGGGTGTAGCACACCAACATGGCACATGTATACATATGTAACAAACCTGCATGTTGTGCACATGTACCGTAGAACTTAAAGTATCATAATTAAAAGAAAAAATTTGATCTTTACCAGAACCAAATGTAGTCTGTTGATTACACCATAATTACCACATGAATACGTTTTAAATTTACAGAATACCTAATCAGTTTAGGAGTTTTATTTTCTTGGGGGAGATGTGGTCAACTTAGAAAACTTTATTCTCAAACTAGTATTTTTATATGTGCTTTGTGGGTTTTATAGTTTCTTAGAATTTGTTCTTAGTATTTAGTCATCCTTTTTATTGATGCCTTTTAAAGACAATAATTCCATTCTTGACAAGAATATAAAATTCAAGTGTTGAATTTTGTGTTTTGTACTTTTTTGCAAGTGAATTTTATTATTGCCGTAAGAAAATTGTTGAGTACTTGAATCAAGATAATGTATACTTAGAGTGAATATAATCTGTAAAATTTGCTTTAAAATGGTATTTTAAATATTGTATCTTTTAGGATGACAGTGTTAAAACAAGGATGGTTTAGTAGCATGTTAATATTTCATGAAAATGAGTAACAGAATTAGTAAAATAGGACATTAATTCACTATTATCTGATTTAATAATTACTAGGAAAATTGAGTGATGGCTAATTGGATTAGGATAGCAATTGATGTAATTTGGCTGTGTCTCCACTCAAATCTTATCTAGAATTATAACTCCCATAATTCCCGTGTGTCGTGGGAGGGACACAGTGGGAGGTAATTGAATCATGATGGTAGTTCCCCCATATTGTTCTTGTGGTAATGAATAAGTCTCACAAGATCTTACGGTTTTATAAAGGGGAGTTCCCCTGTACAAGCCCTCTTGCCTGCCACCATGTGAGACGTGACTTTGCTCCTCCCTGCCTTCCACTATGATTGTGAGGCCTCCCTAGCTATGTGGAACTGTGAGTTCATTAAACTATTTTTCTTTATAAATTACCCAGTCTTGTATATGTCTTTATCACAGCATGAAAATGGACTCATACATCATTGTTTTAATCTTTAACTGCTTATCGGATACACCTGTGCTAACTAGAAAACATCAACCCTTAGACGCTATGAGGCTGGGCATGATGGCTCAAGCCTGTAATCCCAGCACTTTGGGAGGCCGAGACGGGCGGATCACGAGGTCAGGAGATCGAGACCATCCTGGCTAACACGGTGAAACCCCATCTCTACTAAAAATACAAAAAAAACTAGCCGGGCGAGGTGGCGGACACCTGTAGTCCCAGCTATTTGGGAGGCTGAGGCAGGAGAGAGCTGAGATCCGGCCACTGCGCTCCAGCCTGGGCCACAGAGCAGGACTCCATCTCAAAAAAAAAAAAAAAAAAAAAATGATGCTATGAAATTTTAGAGAAAGATTTATTTCAATGTGAGGTTTTAAATATTTTGTGTGGGACAAATGTATCTTCTTTTAAATTAACTTGTTTGTTTAAATGAGAATAAAATACTGTCTCTGTTTATATGCTTTTGAGGATAAGGGATATACTGGTATCTGTTTTACCTTATACACTTTGAGCCCTGGTGTGGAGGCCTGTGATAAATGTTTTAGCAAACAGACCCCCACAGCCGTTGCCTGGAGGTTTATATTATTTGAATTCTGGCAGTACTTTCCATTTAGTCAATCAGTCATCAGTATTTGAGTATTTAATATTGGTCCCAAACCCTCCTAGGCATTGTAAGTGTTACAGAAATGTCACCAGTATTTGGCAGGTATTTTTCTAATACCCTGTTTTTGAGTGATGGTGCCAAATTGACAGTGTATATCCTGAAATAAGTAACTGTAGCAAGCTAGTTGTGATGAGGTTAGTTATCTAGTGTAACTGCAGTAGCTATCTTTTGGTTAGTGTTTTCCTATTATATATTTGTTTATAATTTTATACTTTTAGACTTATTGGGTCCTTATATTTTAGCTATCTGTCTTGTAAACAGCATATAGCTGGATTTTAATTTTACAGTCTGATAATCTGTCTTTAAACTGGAGCTTTTGCTTTTTTTTTTTTGATGATGATTACTGATAAATTTATATTCATTTCTCTGATTTTATTTAACATAAAAGTTTGTATCTGTTAGTCTATTCTGGCTGTCGTAACCAAACACCATAAACTAGGTAGCTTGTAAATGACAAAAGTTTCTTTCTCACAATTCTGGAGTCTGGGAAGTCCAAGATCAAGGTGTTGGCAAATTTCATGTCTGGTGTAGACCCACTTTCTGCTTCACAGATGGTGCTTTCTAGTTGTGTTCTCAAAGGATGGAAAGAGCAAACTCCCTCGGGCCTATTTTATAAGGGAACTAATTCCTTTTATGAGGGCTCTGCCCTTAGGACCTAATCACTTCTGCAAAGGCCCCACCGGCTAATACTATCATGCTGATGGTTAGGTTTCAGCATATTAATTTTGGGGAGATTCATTCAGACGATAGCAGTGTTGATGTGTTTTTTACCTTTTTATTTTAAAATAAGTATAGATTTACAGGAAGTTGCAGATAAAATATACAGAGAGGTCTCTTGTATGCCCCACCCAGTTTACCATGATGGTAACATCTTGTATAAATACAGTACAATTGCAAAAGTAGGAAATTGACATTGGTACTGTTCACACAGCTTATTCAGATTTTTCGTTTTACATGCATACATTTTGTGTGCCTGTGCGTTTGTGTGTGTGTGTAATTCTATGCAGTTTTATCTTGTGTACATTTGTGTAAGTACCACATCAAGATACATCCACCAGACTCCCTTATGTTACCCCTTTATAGCTTCACATACTCTTGTTTTCCCCCTCCATCCCTAATCCCTGACATCCTCTTATCTGTTCTCTATCTTTACAATTTTATTTTAAGAATTTTATATAAATGGAGCCAATTGTATGTAACCTTTTGAGATTATTCATTCAGCATAATTCTCTTGGTATCCATTCAAGTTGTTGAGTCTATCAATGGTTCATTCCTTTTATTCTTGAGCAGTGTTCCATGGTAGAAATGCACTATTATTTGTTTAACCATTGACCCTGTAATGGATGAAGTTGGGTCACTTCCAGGTTTTGGGTGTCGCAAGTAAAACTGCTGTCAACATTCACATACTAGCTTCTCTGGGATAAATGCCCAGAAGTGCAATTGCTTGGTTATATGGTAGATGCACGTTTAGTTTTTTAAGAAACTGCCATACTAATTTCCAGAGTGGCTGTTCTCACCAGTGATGTATGAGTGATCCAGTTTTTCTGTACCCTCTGAATCATCTGATATCACAATTTTTTTTTTTTTTTTTTTGAGACAGTTTTGCTTTTGTTGCCCAGGCTGGAGTGCAATGGCGCAATCTCGACTCACCACAACTCAGCCCGCCGGGTTCAAGCGATTTTCCTGCCTCAGGCTCCTGAGTTGCTGGGATTACAGGCATGCACCACCACGCCCGGCTAATTTTGTGTTTTTAGTAGAGACAGGGTTTCTCCATGTTGGTCTGACTGGTCTCAAACTCCTGATCTCAGGTGATCCATCCGCCTCGGACTCCCAAAGTGCTGGGATTACAGGTGTGAGCCACCGCACCTGGCCATCATTGCTATTTTTATTTAAACTTTTTTGACAGGTGTGTAATGATAACACATTGTGGTTTAATTTGTATTACCCTAGTAGCTAATGATGAACATCTTTTCATGTGTTTATTTTCCATCCATATATTCTCTGCTGAAATGTTTTTTATGGTTTTTGTGCATTTCTAATTGGATTATTCATTTTTTTACTATTGAATCTTGAGAGTTTTTTCTATATTCTAGGTACAGGTCTTTTGTCAGGTATATGGTTTTCAAATATTTTCTCCCAGTCCATAGGCTGTGTTTTCATCCTCCTAAACAGGATCTTTTGCAGAAAGTTTTTATTTTGACAAGGTCCAGTTTACCAGTTTTCACTGTAATGTAATGTCCTTTGGTGTGAAGTGTGTTTTTTTTTTTTTTTTTTTTTTTTAAACCGCCTCTCTCATCTTTTCTCTCTAGGCACTTTGTTATATTTTATTTGTTATTTTCCTATTTCATTTTCTTTTTCTTTACTGTTTGAAAAGTTATATATTGCATGTGTACATTCTTTTCATCCTTATACAATTTCTTGCTTGGATGTTTGACTTGAAGTATGAAATTAATCACTGTATTAGTGTGCTCTCACACTGCTGTGAGGAAATACCTGAGACTGGGTAATTTATAAAGGAAAGAGGTTTAATGGACTCACAGTTCTGCATTGCTGGGGAGGCCTCAGGAAACTTACAATCATGGTGGAAGTCAAGGAAGCAGGTACCTTCTTCACAGGGTGGCAGGATGGAGTGAGTGCAAGCAGAGGAAATGCCAGATGCTTATAAAACATCAGATCTCATGAGAACTTACTCACTGTAACAAGAACGGCATGGGGGAAACTGCCCACATGATCCAATTCTCCCTTTACCTGGTCCTGCCCTCGACATGTGGGGATTATGGGGATTATAATTTGAGGTGAGATTTGAATGGGGACATAGAGCCAAACCATATCAGTCACTATATTTACCTTTCTTCTAAGCAAAGTATGGGATCTCAGAATGCTTTGACTCTTGTATCTTCTTTTCAGACTTAGACTACTCTTAGTTACTACTTTGGTTACTCTAGTTATCACTGTAATTATTTTATAAATGTTTTATTTAGATTTATCTTATTTGATTTATTCATGTTTACTTCTTTCCTCACTATACTTTGTCTTTCAGACCTTTCTTCTAGAATTTCTTTTTCTTATCCATGAAGTATACACCTTTTAGAATATTCTTTGTAAGAGAGTTGATTCATTCAAAAAATGCCTTCATTGTCTGTAAATATATTTGTTCATTTTAGGTATCAAAGTATGGACACTTCATAGTATTCCACTGTCATCTGGATTCCTAGGTTGCTGCAGAGTAAATTGTCACTCTGATTGTCATTTCTTACTACAATGTCTTTTCTCTATGGCTTTAAAACACACACACACACACACACACACACAAAGAAATTCCTCCTAGAATGACTGATAGATAAGGAAAAAGAAGCAAGTGTTTATCTTGCCATTCTTGTATAAACTAAACATCAGGGTAAACAAATGATTATTATGAGGCAATTTTTCTTTACCCATATACTCCAGGTAATAAATGTGGGAATTACTCATGATAGAATTTGAATCTTACTAGCCTCTTGTAAGTAATGTTAGAATTAATGAGTAAAAGTAGCATTCGAATTTCTTTTTAAGTTCTGGGATACATGTGCAGGATGTGCAGGTTTGTTACACAAGTAAACATGTGTCATAGTGATTTGCTGCACCTGTCAACCCATCACCTAGGTATTAAGCCCAGCATGCATTAGCTATTTTTCCTGATGCTCTCCCTCCCCTTGTCACCATCCCTGACAGGCCCCAGTGTGTGTTGTTAGCCTCCCTGTGTCCATGTGTTCTCATTGTTCAACTCCTACTTCTAAGTGAGAACATGTAGTGTTTGGTTTTCTGTTCCTGCATTATTTTGCTGAGGATAATGGCTTGCAGCTCCATCCATGTCTCTACAAAGGACATGATCTCATTCCTTTTTGTGGCTGCATAGTATTCCATGGTGTATATGTGCTACATTTTCTTTATCCACTCTATAATTGACGGGCATTTGGGTTGATTCTGTGTCTTTGTTATTGTGGGTAGTGCTGCAGTGAACATATGTGTGCATGTATCTTTATAACAGAATGATTTACATTCCTTTGGGTTTATACCCAGTAATCGGATTGCTGGGTCAAATGGTATTCCTGGTTCTAGGTCTTTTGAGGAATTGCCACACTGTCTTCCACAATAGTTGAACTAATTTACATTCCCACCAGTCGTGTGAAAGTATTCCTATTTCCCACAGCCTCGCCAAAATGTGTTGTTTATTGACTTTTTAATAATGCATTTTGACTGACGTGCGATGGTTCTCATTGTGGTTTTGATTTGCATTTCTCTAATGATCAGTGATGCTGAGCTTTTTTTCATACATTTGTTGGCCACATAAATGTCTTTTCCTGAGTAGTCTGTTCATCTTCTTTGCCCACTTTTTAATGGGGTTGTTTGTTTTATTCTTGTAAATTTAAGTTCCTTGTAGATTCTGGATATTAGACCTTTGTAAGATGGATAGATTGTAAGAGTTTTCTCCCATTCTGTAGGTGTCTGTTCACTCTGATGATAGTTTCTTTTGCCGTGCAGCTCTTTAGTTTAATTAGATCCCATTTGTCAAATTTTGCTCTTGTCGCAATTGCTTTTGACATTTTCATCATGAAATCTTTGCCCATGCCTGTGTCGTGAATAGTATTGCCTAGATTTTCTTCTAGGGTTTTTATAGTTTTGGGTTTTACATTTAAGTCTTTAATCTATCTTGAGTTAATTTTTGTATAAAGTATAAGAAAGGGGTCCAGTTTCAATTTTCTGCATATGGCTAGCCAGCTATGCCAGCATCATTTATGAAATAGGGAATTCTTTCCCCATTGCTTGTTTTTGTCAGGTTTGTCAAAGATCAGATGGTTGTAGATGTACAGTCTTATTTCTGAGATCTCTATTCTGTTCCATTGGTCTATGTGTCGTTTTTGTACCAGAACCGTGCTGTTTTCGTTACTCTAGCCTTGTATTATAGTTTGAGGCTGGGTAGCATGGTGCCTCCAGCTTTGTTCTTTTTGCTTAGGATTGCCTTGGTTGTATGAGCTCTTCTTTGGTTCATGTGAATTTTAAAGTAGATTTTTCTAATTCTGTAAAGAATGTCAATGCTAGTTTAATGGGCATAGCATTGAAATCTGTAGATACGCGGGGCAATATGGCCATTTTCGCAGTATTGATTCTTTTTATCCATGAGCATGGAATGTTTTTCCATCTGTTTGTGTCCTCTCTTATTTCCTTGAGCAGTGTTTTGTAGTTCTCCTTGAAGAGGTCCTTCACTTCCCTTGTTAGCTGTATTCCTGGGTATTTTATTCTCTTTGTAGCAATTGTGAATGGGAGTTCACTCATGATTTGGCTATTATTGGTGTATAGGAATGCTTGTGATTTTTACAGATTGATTTTGTATCCTGAGACTTTGCTGAAGTTGCTTATCAGCTCAAGAAACTTTCAGGATGGGTTGATGGGATTTTCTAGATACAGGAACATGTCATCTGCAGAGACAGTTTGATGTCCTCTCTTTGTCTTGAATACTCTTTATTTCTTTCTCTTGCCTGATTGCCCTGGCTAGAAGTTCCAATACTGTGTTGAGTAGGAATGGTGAGAGAGGACATCCTTGTCTTGTGGCAGTCTTCAAGCGGAATGCTTCCAGCTTTTGCCCATTTAGTATATTAGCTGTGAGTTTGTCATAAATGGCTCTTATTATTTTGAGCTGTGTTCCATCAATACCTAGTTTATTGAGAGTTTTTAACATGAAGAATGTTTAATTTCATCTTAGGCCTTTTCTGCATCTATTAAGATAATCATGTGATTTTTGTCTTTAGTTCTGTTTATGTGATGAATTGCATTTACTGATTTGCATGTGTTTAACCAGCTTTGCATCCTGGGGATGAAGCTGACTTGATCGTGGTGGATAAACTTTTTGATGTGCTGCTAGATTTGGTTTGGCAGTATTTTATTGAGGATTTTTGCATCGATGTTGATCAGGGATATTGGCATGAAACTTTCTTTTGTTGGTTGTATCTTTCCCAGGTTTTGGTAGCAGGATGTTGCTGGCCTCATAAAATGAATTAGGGAGGAGTCCCTCCTTTTCAATTGTTTGGAATAATTTCAGAAGAAATTGTACCAGCCCCTCTTTGTACCTCTGGCAGAATTTAGCTGTAAATATGTCTGTTTCTGGGCATTTTTGGTTGGTATGCTATTTATTACAACCTCAATTTCAGAACCTGTTATTGGACTATTCAGGGATTCAACTTCTCCTTGGTTCAGTCTTGGGAGGGTGTATATATTTAGGAATTTATCCATTTCTTCTAGATTTTCTAGTTTGTTTGCATAGAGGTGTTTATAGCATTCTCTGATGGTTGTTTGTATTTCTGTGGAGTCAGTGGCGATAGTGGCTTTATCATGTTTTATTGTCTCTACTTGATTCCTCTGTCTTTTCTTATTAGTTTAGCTAGACTATTAATAAAATAGACATATTTTATTAATTTTTTCAAAAAAACAGCTTCTGGATTTGTTCTTTTTAAAATTTTTTTGAGACAGAGTCTCGCTTTGTTGCCCAGGCTGGATGGCGTGATCTCAGCTCACTGCAACTTCTGCTTCCTGGGTTCAAGCAATTCTGCCTCAGCCTCCCAAGCAGCCGGGATTATAGGCGTGTACCACCATGCCTGGCTAATTTTTATATTTTTGTAGAGATGGGGTTTCACCATGTTGGCCAGGATGGTCTCGATCTCTTGACCTTGTGATCCACCTGCCTCAGCCTCCCAAAGTGCTGGGATTACAGGTGTGAGCCACCGAGGATTAGTCTTTTTACATAACCCTGTAGTTCTCGGAGGTTTTGTTCATTCCTGTTTATTCTTTTTTCTCTAATCTTGTCTGCCTTATTTCAGCAAGATAGTCTTCAAGCTCTGAAATTTCCTCCTCTACTTTGTCTGTTTTGCTATTGATACTTGTGGTTGCATTGTGAAGTTCTCATGTGTTTTTCAGCTCCATCAGGTCATTTATGTTCCTCCCTGAATGGCTTATTCTGGTTAATAGTGTTTTATCATGGTTCTTCTTTGCTTTGGGTTAGAACATGTTCCTTTAGTTCAGTGAAATTTGTTATTACCCACCTTCTGAAGCCTAATTCTGTCAGTTCATCCATCTCAGCCTCAGCCCAGTTCTGTGCCCTGGCTGGAGAGGTGTTGCAGTCATTTGGAGGAGAAGAGGCACTCTGGCTTTTTGAGTTTTCAGTGTTTTTTTTCCTTGTTTCTTTCTCATTTTTGTGACTTTATCTACCGTTGGTCTTTGAGGCTACTGACCTCTGGATGGAGTTTTTGTGGGGACTTTTTTGTGAGGCTGTTCTTGTTTTTGTTTTCTCTTTGTTTTTCTTTTAACAAGTCCCTCTTTTGTAGGGCTGCTGAGGTTTGCTGGGAGTCCACTGCAGACCCTATTTGTCTGGGTCCTATCTGTACCTGAAGGTGTCACTATTGAAGACTGCGGAACAGCAAAGATAGCTGCCTTCTCCTTCCTCTGGGATCTCTGTCCCAGAGGGGCACCGACCTGATGCCAGTGGGAATGCTCCTGTACAAGGTGTCTGGCGACCACTGTTGGAGGTTCTCACCCAGTCAGGAGGCCACGGGATCAAGGACCTGCATAACAAAGCACTCTGGCTGCCCTTTGACGGAGAGAGTGTGCTGTTCTGGGGGGAATCCCACTTGTCCAGACTCCTCAGATTCCTCAGAGCCAGCAGGGAAAGACTAAGTCTGCTGGTCCATAGAGATCACGGCTGACCCTCCCCCGACAGGCTCTGTACTAAGAATATCAGAGTTCTGTTCACATATCCACGGCTGGAGTTGCTGAAGTTGTCGCAGGGAGGCCCTGCCCGGTGAGAAGTGATGCGTCCAAATTTGGCCTGCAGAGGCAGTCTGGCCATGATCGCAGCACCTGCTGTGCTGCACTCTGGGAAATTCCTCTTGGGTCCAAATCACCCAATCTCCCTGGCACTGGCAGGGGGAAACAGCAGACTGGAGCTGCAGTGATGGTTGTTGCCTCCCCTCCGCCCAGGAGCTCAGTTGTCTAAGGCAGCAGGCATCTGCAGTGATGGTGACCTCCCGTTTCCCCCCAGGACCTCGGTAGTCTTAGGCAGTCTCCAGCCAGGCAGCCACTGAGAATCTGCACAGATTCGTGGAAAACGTGGTTTCCCAAGTAGGGTAGCACAGTCACTTGCCGCCTGCCTTAGCTAAGGGTGGGAGCTCCCCGTGCCCTGTGCAGTTCCCAGGGCGGCTGTTCGCTGCACCCAGCTCTGTAGTTCATTCCAACCATCTAGTCAGTTCCAGTGGGAGAACCTGGATACCTCAGTTGCTGGTGCAGAAACCACTCACAGTTTTCATTCTTGGTAGGAGCCTTCCACCGCAGCTGTTTCTACTTGGCCATCTTGGCCCCTCCCTCTAGAATTAGAATTTTAACTCCTAACAGAATGATAGATATCTAGATTATAATCACAACAAAAATAGACAGCCAGACTTTTGCCCCCTGACAGAAGTACTCAGCCTGACTTAGGAAATAAGGCTGAGTCTGATTAAGCCCTTAGATTTAACTGAATATGTGTCATGGTCTAAATAAGGATCAGAAACCATACAGTTACTTGAAAATGGAAAGTTTCATCTAAAGAGTGGTCATAGCCAGGCACGGTGGCTCACGCCTGTAATCCCAGCACTTTGGGAGGCCGAGGCAGGCGGATCACGAGGTCAGGAGATCGAGACCATCCTGGCTAACACGGTGAAAACCCATCTCTACTGAAAAAATACAAAAAATTAGCCGGGTGTGGCAGCGGGCACCTGTAGTCCCAGCTACTCAGGAGACTGAGGCAGGAGAATGGCGTGAACCCAGGAAGTGGAGCTTGCAGTGAGCGGAGATGTAGCCTGTGCACTCCAGCCTGGGCAACAGAGGGAGATTCTGTCTACAAAAAAAAAAAAAGTCACTAGGGAGGTGGAGTAGGTGGATTAACTAATAAGAGGCAAAGATGTATATGAATAGCAGATATATGGAGAGCAGTCACCACCACCAGGATCAGGATGGAAGAAAAGTGTCCAAGGAAGAGGCCACTCACTCTCAGGGCTGAAAGCCTAGCCTGGGTGGAGGCTGTGCAGCTGTGGCTTACTGCTGAGGGTAGTTGGTCGAGGTTCTTTGCTGCCTGGAAACCCATTCTCAGGAGCACTGTGGAAGGTATTCACAGGAAGATGCAATGAGCTGGAATTTACTGAGTCAGCCTATTCTCTGGGATGGGTGGGTGTCAGAGGATTTGTTCAAATGGAGGTACCTACCTGGTGGCACCCTTCTTCAAAGACACCTGCTGGTGGGTGTCAGTGGAAAACCACTTCTCAGTCCCTGCTCACTGCCACTCTGCTGCACAGCCATCTGTGGGTGCGGCACTGGGGGCTCCAGGGAGGTCATCTAAAGGCAGGTGGCAGCTCCTGTGCTCTATTGCAAAACCTCCAGGGGATGGGGTTGAGGATGGGGTTGATCTGGGGGAGGCTGGTGACGGTGAAGTGCCCTGCTATTGGCACTGCTTGTGGAAGCTCCCAAGAGGGATACACTGGCCAGGTGTGTGTGTGTGTGTGTGTGTGTGTGTGTTTGGGGGGTGGGGGATGTGTGGCATCCATAGGAAGGTGCTGGTTGATGCTGGCTTTTCAGCTCGGCTGTAAGGAACTGCATGCTATGCTGAAGCCCAGAGAGACAAATACACTAGAACCAGAAAGAGAAGCTCTTCCTTCTGCATGTCCTTCCACTGCCTTCTAGTGACAGAGCCTTATACTGGGATAGCTCATCAGAGGAGAAATATTTACAAGTTCAACCCCACTCTTGCAGAGCTGGCTAGGAATAATAGATTTATATCTGGAGGCAAAAAATTGACAAGAGACACAAACTACTAGCTTGTAAGAAATTCAGGGAGTAGAGGAAGATATCAAATGATATCATTACATAAAATCAGCAAAATACAGTATGTGGGACAAACAACCTACTTCCCTCAACAGATAAACATCAAGGAAAACAACACAAAGAAATGGAAGAGAAATCTGGATTAAGAGAGATTTAAGAGACATGTGTGGGCCTTCTTTGGATTCTCATTTCAATGAATGAAGTAAAAAATTTTGTGTGTGTGTGACAGGAAATTTGAACATTCTGGATATTTGATATTAAGCAATTATTGTTCATTTTCGATGTGGTAATAGTGTGTTTATTTTTTTTCTAAGAACTCCTTTGGTGATACATGCTGAAATATTTACAGATGAAGTGATACAGTATCTTGGATTTTAGTAATATGCTTATTGCCTTTGTGTTGGAAAAAAACCTCTCAAAAATGTGAAAATCGTTTTTTCTTACAGGGTTTAAAAGTTGTTACTATACAATAGCCTCTACCTCAGTTTTATACAGAAATCAATCATGAATGATGACCTGTCTTTAACATAATTTTGAATCTTGTTCCTGGGTTTTGTTTATAATGAACTGTTAGAAATTTATGACAACGATAACTGGCATTTACTAAGACATATTCCATGGCTATACTCATGCACATATTCTGACTTGGTAGTTTATGATGTGAACAGAAGTGTCTTGTGCTTTATGGGATAGTTGATATTGTCTTATGGAAGGAAAGAAAATCAACTATCATTTTCAGCAGTCTTGTTGACATAGACATATGTTTTCTACCCGCAAGCCTGAATATGTATTCTTCTGACATGTTTACTGTTTCTATCAACCATGGTATTCTTAAACGTTTCAGAAATGCAACTGCTATTGTATTTATCCTCTGCTGATATGGTGTTTATAGCATATGCTAGAATTTTAGATTTTGAGAAAAGTTCATATTAAAACAACTACAAATTCCCAAGAGACAATATTTTAGGCATCAGTGCTTTTTTTAGTCCATGAAAATTTTTGAAATAAGTCTTTTGTAATTTACTAGTGTTCTTCGGCTCTCAATGATAATTTCACTTGTTTATTTCATAGCTGAAAATAAAATATTAGAAATTTATAAAGTTCAAATATCATGATATAAATAATAAAATGGGGCATTTACAAATATTGGTGATATTTGTGGGTAGGGGGAAGGGCCGACTAGAGGAGAATAGGATGTGTTATTAAGTTTATTAAGATTTTTCACCAGGTGTGGTGACTCACGCCTGTAATCGCAGCACTTTGGGAGGCCGAGGTGGGTGGATCATGAGGTCAGGAGTTTGAGACCAGCCTGACCAGCATGGTGAAATCCCATTTCTACTAAAAATACAAAAATTAGCTGGACATGGTGATGCGTGCCTGTAATCCCAGTTACTCGGGAGGCAAGTAACTTGAACCTGGGAGGTGAAGATTGCCTCCCTGGGAGGTGGAGATTGCAGTGAGCTGAGATCATGCCATTGCACACCCGCCTGGGTGACAGAGCGAGACTCCATCCAAAAAAAAAAAAAAGATTTTTCTTAACTTTTTCAGGGGTTTCATAAATGGTTACTTGCAGCTCATTCTGCCTAAAAATATGATAAAATACTCTCGTGTGTATATGTGATGCTAAAAATGTCAAGAACAGGGAATCGCTTCAGATTTTACCCCACTTGCAAACTAACAAGTCAGCCACAGTTTCATGGATACTGGTGGGCGACATGATACTCTTGAGTCAGAGATGAAGAACAATTTCTTACAGCAGTGGCAGCGGCAGTTTTGGGCCAGTTTTCTGGACCTTGCTTCCCATAGGATGATGGGAAGACAGTCAGATGACACCCAGGGCTGCCTGAGACAAACCCAGAGCTTATGACTCTTGAATTTTTCATAATGTTAAGTAAATGCCCCGGAAGGAGACATTATCTTTAGTAAGCATGGCTGCCTTTTGCTCCAGAGCTGACACTGTCTCTGTCCTCTAAGCTATCCTTGAAAAGATGATCTGGGACAAAAACAGGCAGTACCTCACAAGACACACAGAAACATGAGAGACCCATGGAGAACTACTTCTCAACACCATCTACACTTACTCCTGTGCTGTCTTGGCTTCTGATGAATTTTAACACGAATTCTCCATTCTGTCAGTCACTCTGCTTAATTGGATTGACAGAGACTCAGACCAGACTGTTCAACTTGTCTCATATGAAATTTAACCAAGGGCATTATCAGTAATAGTCCAAGCAGCAGAATGAGGCCAACCTGAGATAGGACAGTAGCAATAATTTTAGTCAGTAAAAATATCATAAGGTTCATCAAGGCAAACATTGACCAGAGCTGTGAGAGTGGCTTTGAGCTTTGCCTCCCTGTGTAGAAACACCATGGCTATTTTCATTTCTGCACAGTTGAGCACTGAGATTGTATAGCTGTAGCAGTCCAGTGAACACTGAGTTTCAGCTTATCTGAACCATCAGTGAACCAAACCCAGGCAATTTAGAGGGACTTCTATAAACCCAGAGCTGCATGAGCCAATGCCTTTGCTTCAGGTGCCAGAGTTGGGGGGGGATACAGTTTTCCCCTGAGGGATAGCTACCACTTTTTTAAGGTAAGGCTGAGATGCCACTGGGAGTAGGCTAGTTGGTCCCTGAAGGTATCATTTCTATTTGATAAGCTAGGCTTATTGAGCCCTACAGTGGGACTATCAGGCAAGCGAGTCCCAAGGCCTCTGTGGGTTAGCTGGAGAGTTTAAACAAGAGCCCAGCAGCAAGCTCATAGCTGCTTTTTAAAAGGGATGTACCTGGCAATCAGGGAGGTGATGAGCCCCGAACTCCAAAGGTTGCTGTTGGTTGGCGATCATCTCCCTTCACTCCGTACTTAGATTCACAAACTCATCATAGAGACTCGCAGTGAGACTGTGGAGCGCCAGAGGTTGAGAGAGTGCCACAGCTTGCTGGTCGGTTTCCAGTGGGGACTCTGTCTGGGCTATGCTCCAAGGGTGCTGGTTTTCAAACTAACCAAAGTAAAGCACGAAGTAGAATGCCAACGTGAGGTATATACTGTCTCCTGTACCCAAAGAGACTAATAAGACAGCAGAATTCCTTAACTGCCAGAGGAATTGAGCAGAACACTGTCTTCATAGTCCCAAGAACTTTTACTTGGGAAGGCTCTTGTACATTGTGAGAGTTTCTAAGCCTCCTTTGCAGGCAGAGGTGTGGTAACACTACAGTCAGGACTGTTGCAAGTGAGGCTTCTGGCCGGGCGCGGTGGCTTGCGAGGTGGGCAGATCACGAGGTCAGGAGATTGAGACCATCCTGGCTAACACGGTGAAACCTCATCTCTACTAAAAATACAAAAATTAGCCAGGTGTGGCGGTGGGCGCCTGTAGTCCCAGCTACTTGGGAGGCTGAGGCAGGAGAACGATGTAAATAAACCCAGGAGGTGGAGCTTGCAGTGAGCTGAGATTGCACCACTGCACTCCGGCCTGGGTGACAGAGCAAGATTCTGTATCAAAAAAAAAAAAAAAGAAAGTGAGGCTTCTGACTTGTTTACCAACAGGCTGTCTGTGATGAAATCTTTAGATGTCACAAGGCACAAAATCCTGTCTCTACTCCCTCTTGGCAAATAGCTGTGAAGAGTGTAGCTTCCTGTTCGGGAGTACCTGGAGGCCTTGCATGTAAATGAAAATGGATTTTGGTCCTCAGGTACCTGTGGGATGAAAAACAATGTGTTGGTAATGCCCAGGACCTCGTACTTAGTGCCAGCAGCCTGTGCAGTGGTTTCAGTTACAGTTGCAGTGGCTAGAATAACTGGGACTCTAGGAGCAACAACTGGATTCAGGTGATGAGCGTTCACTGTAAGCCTCCAACTCCTGTTCGTCTTTTTCACTGGCCAGATGTGGCCGTTGGTTATATTGAGATGTTGCTTCTCTTTACTACCCCGCTGCCTTTACGTCCTTAATCAAGAATGTGATTTCCCTTCTCCTGGGATTCTCTTTTGCTTCTTTTGGACCACAGATAGGGAGAAGTGTTGAGAAGCAATTTACGTTTTCCACCAGCACTTTACATGTCACTCTTCCTCATCTGGGTGGTCCAGTCTGGCTCTTATGGGACAGGGAAGTACAGGCATTTAATGCTTCTTACTACACATTCGGAGGTAGAAGACACCACAACAGTGTATAGAAGAGTTCCCTGTGAAGTCAGCTCCTCTTTGCTCTAGGAGGAGTCCCTCCTGTTTTCCTTTTTGACTCACTGTGCCTTTTTGGTCTTCTCTAACTCCTTTTACCTTATGATAATTCCAGTTATTGAGTGGAGAGTTAATACTGAAACTTACCTGTTTGTCAAATATGATTGAACATTGATTTGGTAGTAGTTACCTAGGCACTGAGACTACAGTGTTGAAGGAAACAGGTAAAAATTCCTACCCCGTGGGCTTACATACTCTGTGCTAGACATTGCGCTAAACTGTCCATATGACTTAATCCCCATGATGGCTTAATGAGAGTGACATTTTCTTCTCTCACCGGAGCTCTGACATCCCGTGGTCAGCCACCCCCACCCCCTTCACCCTTGATTGGCTCTCTGACACTTCACTGTGGGCATGGTGACTCCCTCCTCACCCTTCAATACACACACACACACACACACGCACGTGCACCTGCATTGCTCTGGCACCCCTGAATTGTTTGAGAAGGGGAAATGGGCACAAAGTGTATTGATATGGTTTGGATCTGTGTCCCTGCCGAAATCCCAAGTGTTGAAAGTGAAGCCTGGTGGGAGGTGACTGGGTCGTGGGGGCAGATTTCCCCCTTGTTGCTGTTCTCCTGTTAGTGAGTTCAGAGATCTGGTCATTTAAAAGTGTGTGGCACCTTCCCTGCTACTTCCTCCTGCTCTGGCCATGTAAAGTGCTGGCTTTCCCTTCACCTTCTGCCATGATTGTTAAGTTTCCTGAGGCCTCCCTAGAAGCCAAGCGGATGCCACCATGCTTCCTGTACAGCTGTAGAGTCATGAGCCAATTAAACTTCTTTGTAAATTACCCAGTCTCAGGTATTTCTTTATAGCAATGCAAGTGCTAATATATATATATATATCTTAAAGAAAAAGTTACTTCCTACATTCTATGCACGTTTTGTATACATGAACTTTTTTTTTCTTTTTTTCCCCCAGGAGCTTACTCATAATGTTCCTAAGAAATCGGTGACTCAAAAACATTCTCTGGAGAACACAACCAAGTTGAAGCCGTGTAGGTGGTTCCTCTTAGTGCAAAAGAGCCTGCTTTCCCCTCTAATTAAGGAGCTAATTCATAAAGGAGCTAACTCTATATCCATACAGATTCTTCTCAAGAAAATCTCAAATATAGGCCTCATGATTAGAAATTAATCCATTTTTTAAGACCCATGAATTTTTATTGCTAACAGTGGGGTATTTGAGAAATTATCTATTAAAAAGATTCTGGCTGTGATTCAGGTATATGGCATTTTCCCCTTTTCTGTAATCCTTTTAAATAACTTAGTTTAAAGATAGAGTGAATCAATTTTATAGTTAATTTTACACAGATATTCTAATTTATTAAAAACAGTTGGTGGTAGTAATACATTGAGAAATGGGTAGGAGTTATTTATCTCATTAGATTAATACCAATTTTGATGAACAATTTTGGGATAGGTTGGCTAAATGACTTTGGCGTTGAAGCTATGCCAGTTTGAGGTTTATTCTTACGCCTTTATTTCTCTTCCACAACCTTGTGTTAATGGTCTGTCTCCCACTAAACTCTGGGCTGTTAGAGGGCAGGTAGAATATTTCTATTTTCAGTGCCCTTATCCTGAGCTCATAAAAATGCCAAGCGTGCTAAAACATGTTGAATAAACAGATGGATGAGAAAATTGAAGTCTATGAGAAAATTGAGGACTGACTTTTAAAAAGCTACAGTTATATAGTGAACGTTTCTTATTCGTTGAGTCCTGTAGACAAGAGTTGTCATACAGCCTTTACAGAGCAGAGGTTCAACTACTGGCAGAACTGGAACTCAGGTCCAGTTTTACATCTGTGTCTACTCTTTGCTCTTTAATGGAGAAGAAATGAGAAGTAATGGCTGAATCCATGATATTATTTTGTGGTTAGACTCAGTCGATTTGGACTTGGGAGATTATTTTCCCATTTGATAGCCAAAGATAAGGACTAGGTCTATGATTTCTTTTTCTTTTTCTCTTCTCTTCTCTTCTCTTCTCTTCTCTTCTCTTCTCTTCTCTTCTCTTCTCTTCTCTTCTCTTCTCTTCTCTTCTCT